>NC_056452.1:29092628-29135128 GCF_018296145.1 Oncorhynchus tshawytscha | reverse complement strand
AGGATGTGGAATGGAACTGGATCAGGATGTGGATCAGGAATGGATCTGGATGTGGAATAGAATGGATCAGGATGTGGAATGGATCAGGATGTGGAATGGATCTGGATCAGGATGTGGAATGGAACTGGATCAGGATGTGGAATGGAACTGGATCAGGATGTGGAATGGAACTGGATCTGGATGTGGAACGGATCTAAATATATGGACACGTACCACGTTGCACCTTGGTCCTCTCCTTCCAACAGCCGTTACAGAACTACCCACCAAAAAAGGACCAAAAAAGGACCAAAAAAGGACCAAGCAGCTCCTGGTAACCAGGAGCAGCGTGGTAACCAGGAGCAGCGTGGAATGGACTCATGGACACGGGAAGGGTTCCTACACATGGGAGGAGATCCTGGCTGGAAGGGATCGCCTCCAGTGGGAACAGGCGGAGGCAGCCAGAAGAGGGGAGGCAGCAGGTAAAGGGAGCCAGCGCTTTGAGGGAACACGGCTGGCAAGGAAGCCCGAGAGGCAGCCCCAAAAATGTCTTGGGGAAGGCACACGGGGAGTCTGGCTAAGTCAGGTAGGAGACCTGAGCCAACTCCCCATGCTTATCGTGGAGAGAGGTGGACCGGGCAGGCACCGTGTTTATGCCGGTGTCCCCGGTGCGCAGGCATAGCCCGGTGCGCTACATCGCAGCTCCTCGTATCAGCCGGGCTAGAGTGGACATCGAGCCAGGAATAATGAAGCCGGCTCAGCGCATCTGGTCTCCAGTGCTTCTCCTCGGCGGCCCGGGTTATATGGCACCAGCCCTACACACGGTGTCCCCGGTTCGCCAGCACAGCCCAGTGCGGTCTGTTCCACCCCGCCGCACTTGCCGGGCTACAGGGAGTATCCAGCCAGGACAGGTTGTGCAGGCTCGGTGCTAGAGACCTCCAGTGCGCCTCCACGGTCCGGTCCATCCGGTGCCTCCTCCACGCACCAGTCCTCCTGTGGCAGCCCCACGCACCAGGCTGTCTCTCCGTCTCCTCCCTCCAGGTGCTGCCTGTCCAGCGCTTCCAGAGCCTCCCTCCTGACCAGCGCTTCCCTTCACTCCGGCAACGCTGCAAGGGTCCCCAGTCCGAGGTCGGCGGCGAGGGTCGCCGCTCCAAAGGCGCCACTTAAGTGGGCCAAGACTATGGTGGAGTGGGGTCCACGTCCCGCGCCAGAACCGCCACAGCAGACAGGTGCCCACCCAGACCCTCCCCTATAGGTTCAGGTTTTGCCGCCAGAGTTCGCACCTTTGGGGGGGGGGGGGTACTGTCACGCCCTGACCCTAGATTGCTTTGTATGTTTCTATTTTTCGTTTGGTCAGGGTGTGATGTGGGTAGGTATTCTATGTTGTATGTCTAGGTGTTGTGTTTCTATGTTTAGACCTGGTATGGTTCCTAATCTGAGGCAACTGGTTATCGTTGTCTCTGATTGAGAACCATACTTAGGCAGCCTGTTTTCCCACTATTTTATTTTATTTGATAACTCCACTGTCTTAATCATGACATCTACTAGAACACATTCAAGCATTTATGAAATGGGCAATTACACAGTGACAGGGTGACGCTGAGACTCACTTTTACACTTTAAAAATGTACGCCGAGCAAATTACCATTGATCGCAAAGTTAAACACACCTTACACCTACAGTATATGCAAAAGTTTACTTTTAACAACTGAACATTTTACTAAAACACATTTATTTGAGGAACAGATTTAAAGTCTGGTAACAGAACAGTAACAAATGTTACGTGACCACATTTACCAAAAAACTCATACTAAACATCTACTCCGAATTAATATTCAAAGATGTCTGCAGAAAGAGTGGGGAGTCGGATATATGACACCTGGTTATTAAACTACAGTAGGTGAAGTGGATCAACACCAGGTAATAAAATGATAGAAACAGAAAGGCATCATGGGTACTTGATCTGTGGATAATTATGAATGGCATTCTCTTCACGGTGATGCATCCTGGATATGTACACAAAGGTAGATACAGTTGAAGTCAGAAGTTTACATACACCTCAGACAAATATATTTTCAACTCAGTTTTTCACAATTCCTGACATTTAATCCTAGTAAATATACCCGGTCTTAGGTCAGTTAGGATCACCACTTTATTTTAAGAATGTGAAATGTCAGAATAATAGTAGAGAGAATTATTTATTTCAGCTTTTATTTCTCTACACTACGGAACTATATTGTACTGAACTATACTCTACTGAACTATACTCTACTGAACTATACTGTACTGAACTATACTCTACTGAACTATACTGAACTGTACTGTACTGAACTGAACTCTACGGAACTCTACTGTACTGAACTATACTGTAAACTACTGAACTCTACTGTACTGAGCTCTACTGAACTTTACTGTACTCTACTGAACTCTACTGTACTGAACTCTACTGTACTCTACTGTACTGAACTCTACTGTACTGAACTGTACTCTACTGAAGTGTACTGAACTCTACTGTACTGAACTCTACTCTACTGAAGTGTACTCTACTGAAGTGTACTCTACTCTACTGTACTGAACTCTACTCTACTGTACTGAACTCAACTCTACTGTACTGAACTCAACTCTACTGTACTGTACTGAACTCTACTCTACTGTACTGAACTCAACTCTACTGTACTGAACTCTACTGTACTGTACTGAACTCTACTGAACTGAACTTTACTGAACTGAACTATACTGTACTGAACTCTTCTGTACTATACTGTACTCTACTGTACTCTACTGAACTCTACTGAACTGAACTCTACTGAACTGAACTCTACTGTACGGAACTCTACTCTACTGTACTCTACTGAACTATACTGAACTGAACTATACTGAACTGAACTCTACTGAACTGAACTCTACTGAACTGAAC
The DNA here is from genome assembly GCF_018296145.1 of Oncorhynchus tshawytscha. Lineage (NCBI taxonomy): Eukaryota > Metazoa > Chordata > Actinopteri > Salmoniformes > Salmonidae > Oncorhynchus > Oncorhynchus tshawytscha. The sequence continues at coordinate 29,132,235 of NC_056452.1, read as the reverse complement.
TATACTGTACGGGACTCTACACTAAGGAACTACACTCTACTGAACTCTACTGTACTGAACTCTACTGTACTGAACTCTACTGTACTGAACTCTACTGTATTCTACTGAACTATGCTGAACTATACTGTACTGTACTCTACTGTACTGAACTCTACAGAACTATACTCTACTGAACTCTACTCTACTGTAATGTGCTATACTGCAATTGTGGTTTGTGCCTACTATGATTTGGCCAATTCAATTGCAGTCATTGTGTAACTCATTTTTCAGTCACTCTGTTCCCATTTTGGTAACAGGGTGAAGCTTTTTAGTAATTTAATAATTCAGAAACAAACTTGATATCAGTAATAAAAAACTCAAACTAATTGGTAGGTCTACATTTACATGTTGAACTTTCATGATCCTCCCTCCTCATGAGGAAGAAAAATTAGAAAATATCTTTAAAATGTGGGTTTTTGGTTCACAGAATGACAAGACATTAGGTAATATACTCTACTGTACTGTACTCAACGGAACTATACTGTACTGTACTATACTCTACTGAACTCTACTGTACTGAACTCTACTGTGCTGAACTCTACTGTACTGAACTGTACTGAACTCCACAGAACTATACTGCACTAAACTGTACTCTACTGTACTGAACTCTACGGAACTATACTGTACTGAACTATACTGTACTATACTGTACACTACTGAACTCTATTGTACTGAACTCTACTGTACTGAACTCTACTGAAATATGCTCTACTGAACTCTAATGTACTGAACTCTACTGTACTGAACTCTACTGTACTCTACTGAACTATACTGAACTATACTGTACTATACTCTACTGTACTCTACTGTACTGAACTATACTGTACTGGACTATACTGGACTCTACACTAAGGAACTCTACTGTACTGAACTCTACTGTACTGAACTCTACTGTACTGAACTCTACTGTACTGTACACTACTGAACTCTACTGTACTGAACTCTACTATACTGAACTCTACTGTACTATATTGTACACTACTGAACTCTACTGTACTGAACTCTACTGTACTGTACTCTACTCTACTGTACTGAACTGAAATCTACGGAACTATACTGTACTGAACTATACTGTACACTACTGGACTCTACTGTACTGGACTCTACTGTACTGAACTCTACTGTACTGAACTGAACTATACAGAACTTTACTGTACACTACTGAACTCTACGGTACTGAACTCTACTGTACACTACTGAACTCTACTGTACTGTACTCTACTGTACTGAACTGAACTCAACTGAAATATGCTCTACTGAACTCTACTGTACTGAACTCTACTGTACTGAACTGAACTCTACTGAAATATGCTCTACTGAACTCTACTGTACTGAACTGAACTCTACTGAAATATGCTCTACTGAACTCTACTGTACTGGACTATACTGTACGGGACTCTACACTAAGGGACTATACTCTACTGAACTCTACTGTACTGAACTCTACTGAACTCTACTGAACTATACTGTACTATACTCTACTGTACTCTACTGTACTATACTGTACTGGACTATACTGGACTCTACACTAAGGAACTCTACTGTACTGAACTCTACTGTACTGAACTCTACTGTACTGTACACTACTGAACTCTACTGTACTGAACTCTACTGTACTGAACTCTACTGTACTATACTGTACACTACTGAACTCTACTGTACTGAACTCTACTGTACTGTACTCTACTCTACTGTACTGAACTGAAATCTACGGAACTATACTGTACTGAACTATACTGTACACTACTGGACTCTACTGTACTGGACTCTACTGTACTGAACTCTACTGTACTGAACTGAACTATACGGAACTTTACTGTACACTACTGAACTCTACGGTACTGAACTCTACTGTACACTACTGAACTCTACTGTACTGTACTCTACTGTACTGAATTGAACTCAACTGAAATATGCTCTACTGAACTCTACTGTACTGAACTCTACTGTACTGAACTGAACTATACGGAACTTTACTGTACACTACTGAACTCTACGGTACTGAACTCTACTGTACACTACTGAACTCTACTGTACTGTACTCTACTGTACTGAACTGAACTCAACTGAAATATGCTCTACTGAACTCTACTGTACTGAACTCTACTGTACTGAACTGAACTCTACTGAAATATGCTCTACTGAACTCTACTGTACTGAACTCTACTGTACTGAACTGAACTCTACTGAAATATGCTCTACTGAACTCTACTGTACTGAACTATACTGTACGGGACTCTACACTAAGGAACTATACTCTACTGAACTCTACTGTACTGAACTCTACTGAACTGAACTGAACTATACTGTACTGAACTCTACTGTACTGAACTCTACTGAACTGAACTGAACTATACTGTACTGTACTCTACTGTACTGAACTCTACTGTACTGAACTCTACTGTATTCTACTGAACTATGCTGAACTATACTGTACTGAACTCTACGGAACTATACTCTACTGAACTCTACTCTACTGTAATGTGCTATACTGCAATTGTGGTTTGTGCCTACTATGATTTGGCCAATTCAATTGCAGTCATTGTGTAACTCATTTTTCAGTCACTCTGTTCCCATTTTGGTAACAGGGTGAAGCTTTTTAGTAATTTAGTAATTCAGAAACAAACTTGATATCAGTAAAAAAAAAACTCAAACTAATTGGTAGGTCTACATTTACATGTTGAACTTTCATGATCCTCCCTCCTCATGAGGAAGAAAAATTAGAAAACATCTTTAAAATATGTGGGTTTTTGGTTCACAGAATGACAAGACATTAGGTAATGTACTCTACTGTACTGTACTCAACGGAACTACACTCTACTGAACTCTACTGTACTGAACTCTACTGTGCTGAACTCTACTGTACTGAACTGTACTGAACTCCACAGAACTATACTGCACTAAACTGTACTCTACTGTACTGAACTCTACGGAACTATACTGTACTGAACTATACTGTACTATACTGTACACTACTGAATTCTATTGTACTGAACTCTACTGTACTGAACTCTACTGAAATATGCTCTACTGAACTCTAATGTACTGAACTCTACTGTACTGAACTCTACTGTACTCTACTGAACTATACTGAACTATACTGTACTATACTCTACTGTACTCTACTGTACTGAACTCTACTGTACTGAACTCTACTGTACTGAACTCTACTGTACTGTACACTACTGAACTCTACTGTACTGAACTCTACTATACTGAACTCTACTGTACTATATTGTACACTACTGAACTCTACTGTACTGAACTCTACTGTACTGTAACTCTACTGTACTGAACTGAAATTTACGGAACTATACTGTACTGAACTCTACTGTACACTACTGACTCTACTGTACTGGACTCTACTGTACTGGACTCTACTGTACTGAACTCTACTGTACTGAACTGAACTATACAGAACTTTACTGTACACTACTGAACTCTACGGTACTGAACTCTACTGTACACTACTGAACTCTACTGTACTGTACTCTACTGTACTGAACTGAACTCAACTGAAATATGCTCTACTGAACTCTACTGTACTGAACTCTACTGTACTGAACTGAACTCTACTGAAATATGCTCTACTGAACTCTACTGTACTGAACTGAACTCTACTGAAATATGCTCTACTGAACTCTACTGTACTGAACTATACTGTACGGGACTCTACACTAAGGGACTATACTCTACTGAACTCTACTGTACTGAACTCTACTGAACTCTACTGAACTATACTGTACTATACTCTACTGTACTCTACTGTACTATACTGTACTGGACTATACTGGACTCTACACTAAGGAACTCTACTGTACTGAACTCTACTGTACTGAACTCTACTGTACTGTACACTACTGAACTCTACTGTACTGAACTCTACTGTACTGAACTCTACTGTACTGAACTCTACTGTACTATACTGTACACTACTGTACTGAACTCTACTGTACTGAACTCTACTGTACTGTACTCTACTCTACTGTACTGAACTGAAATCTACGGAACTATACTGTACTGAACTATACTGTACACTACTGGACTCTACTGTACTGGACTCTACTGTACTGAACTCTACTGTACTGAACTGAACTATACGGAACTTTACTGTACACTACTGAACTCTACGGTACTGAACTCTACTGTACACTACTGAACTCTACTGTACTGTACTCTACTGTACTGAATTGAACTCAACTGAAATATGCTCTACTGAACTCTACTGTACTGAACTCTACTGTACTGAACTGAACTATACGGAACTTTACTGTACACTACTGAACTCTACGGTACTGAACTCTACTGTACACTACTGAACTCTACTGTACTGTACTCTACTGTACTGAACTGAACTCAACTGAAATATGCTCTACTGAACTCTACTGTACTGAACTCTACTGTACTGAACTGAACTCTACTGAAATATGCTCTACTGAACTCTACTGTACTGAACTCTACTGTACTGAACTGAACTCTACTGAAATATGCTCTACTGAACTCTACTGTACTGAACTATACTGTACGGGACTCTACACTAAGGAACTATACTCTACTGAACTCTACTGTACTGAACTCTACTGTATTCTACTGAACTATGCTGAACTATACTGTACTGTACTCTACTGTACTGAACTCTACAGAACTATACTCTACTGAACTCTACTCTACTGTAATGTGCTATACTGCAATTGTGGTTTGTGCCTACTATGATTTGGCCAATTCAATTGCAGTCATTGTGTAACTAATTTTTCAGTCACTCTGTTCCCATTTTGGTAACAGGGTGAAGCTTTTTAGTAATTTAATAATTCAGAAACAAACTTGATATCAGTAATAAAAACTCAAACTAATTGGTAGGTCTACATTTACATGTTGAACTTTCATGATCCTCCCTCCTCATGAGGAAGAAAAATTAGAAAACATCTTTAAAATATGTGGGTTTTTGGTTCACAGAATGACAAGACATTAGGTAATATTTCTTAAACTTACAGAACTCAAAATAATTTCTGCAAAACTAAATATAAATGTTGATATTAGTTGTCAGGAGTCTTTACTTCAAAATTATTGTGTTTTTTTTGTGTGTATTTCTGATACCTTTAACAATAATACCTTACTTTTAATACCTTACTTTGTCTACTAGACCCCTTTTCCATCTGTGTCACCATAAATCTGTTTATTTTAGGTTGGAAAATGGTCGAATGGATGCCTTGATTTTACTTTCATTTGACACCAAATTTGATCCTATAAACTTCACGTTGATGTTTTTTGCGACACCCCCCCCAAAAAAAAGAAAGCAGTATATAGCGGATAAGATACAACCTAGCCTTCTGTAGCATATCTCACAAGCCAAATAAATCCTAGTTTCTTCCGCACCGGATGAATGTGGTATTCTACTTGACATACTGTACCGGTCTATGTGTCAGACTTCTCCTGACTTCTCCTGAGAGGGATGGTAATCAAATTGAGACACCACCACCAGCGTCAGCAGGCCCCATGCAGTATAGAAACATTGCATAGGGTCTACGTCCCAAATGGCACCCTATTCCCTATATAGTGCACTACTTTTGACCGTAGCCCTACGGTCCCTGGTCAAAAATAGTGCTCTACTTAGGGAATAGGGTGCCATTTGGGACGTAGACTATTTCAACCTGCCCTACCTCCCTCTGGCAGCCCACTGACATCAGAACGGTCTCAACACACACCAGGCACTATGTACTGTGTAAGAGGGGCTCATTCATACTATAGCCTACATGCAGCTAATCACCAGTCACCACACTGTTGTGGCCCAATGGAGGCAGGTATGTCAGAGCTAGGGATTTACTGTACGTTTACTGAACGTTTGCTGTACGTTACTGCACATTGCTGTACGGTTACTGTATGTTACTGTACATTGCTGTACGGTTACTGTATATTACTGTACGTTGCTGTACGTTACTGTATGTTGCTGTACGTTTACTGTACATTTACTGTACATTACTGTACATTGCTGTAAGTTACTGTACGTTACTGTACGTTACTGTACGTTTACTGTATGTTACTGTACATTTACTGTACATTTACTGTACGTTACTGTACGTTACTGTATGTTTACTGTAAGTTCCTGTACGTTACTGTACGTTACTGCATGTTACTGTACATTACTGTAAGTTTACTGTATGTGACTGTACGTTTACTGTACGTTACTGTACATTGCTGTACGGTTACTGTACGTTTACTGTACGTTACTGTATGTTTACTGTACGTTACTGTATGTTTACTGTACATTGCTGTACGGTTACTGTACATTTACTGTACGTTACTAAATGTTACTGTACATTACTGTACGTTACTGTATGTGACTGTACGTTTACTGTACGTTACTGTACGTTTACTGTATGTGACTGTACGTTTACTGTATGTGACTGTATGTTACTGTACGTTACTGTACGTTTACTGTATGTGACTGTACGTTACTGTACGTTACTGTACGTTTACTGTATGTGACTGTACGTTTACTGTACGTTACTGTACATTGCTGTACGGTTACTGTATGTTACTGTACATTGCTGTACGGTTACTGTATGTTACTGTACATTGCTGTACGGTTACTGTACGTTTACTATACGTTTACTGTATGTTACTGTACATTTACTGTACATTTACTGTGCGTTACTGTACATTACTGTATGTTTACTGTAAGTAACTGTACGTTACTGTACGTTACTGCATGTTACTGTACATTACTGTAAGTTTACTGTATGTGACTGTACGTTTACTGTACGTTACTGTACATTGCTGTACGGTTACTGTACGTTTACTGTACGTTACTGTATGTTTACTGTATGTTACTGTATGTTACTGTACATTGCTGTACGGTTACTGTACATTTACTGTACATTACTGCATGTTACTGTATGTTACTGTACGTTACTGTATGTGACTGTACGTTTACTGTACGTTACTGTACGTTTACTGTATGTGACTGTACGTTTACTGTATGTGACTGTATGTTACTGTACGTTACTGTACGTTTACTGTATGTGACTGTACGTTACTGTACGTTACTGTACGTTTACTGTATGTGACTGTACGTTTACTGTACGTTACTGTACATTGCTGTACGGTTACTGTATGTTACTGTACATTGCTGTACGGTTACTGTACATTGCTGTACGGTTACTGTACGTTTACTGTACGTTGCTGTACGTTACTGTATGTTACTGTACGTTTACTGTACATTACTGTACGTTTACTGTATGTTTACGGTACGTTACTGTAAGTTACTGTACGTCCAACTAAAATAATATTGTAAGTGGGTCATGCATTAAAATGTGAAAATATGTAGGATGGCACATTGGATTGGTAAATTATAATTATCATTACTTTTTAATTGAACCTTTATTTAACTAGGCTAGTCAGTTAATAACAAATTCTTATTTACAATGACGGCCTACCCCGGGAAAACCCAGACGACGCTGTGCCAATTGTGTGCCGCCTTATGGGACTCCCAATCACAGCTGGTTGTGATACAGCCTGGATTCGAACCAGGGTCTGTAGATACGCCTCTAGCACTGAGATACAGTGCCTTAGACCGCAGGGGCTCTGCTTTCATTCTTAAAATGGGACCGTAAGATTTGTAGCCCTATGGGTTGAGTATAATTATTATTCTAATCAAAAGCAAATGATATGTTCTTATATCTGTTCATGCTTCAAGTGAATGGGGTAAGCATACAGTATACAGCTTTTATGTTCAACTTGAGACAAAAAAAAATATATGGTTAAAAGTGTTCATTGCAATGACAATATTATAATTGTTCTATGAATGAAAGACAGAATACAATATTGGATGAAGTTCAATCAAAGTTGTTTGCCATGACACACTGTGCAGTTTGTGCAAATCACATATTTCATAGTTGTTGTTTTTTAATAAACTTTTCACAACTTTACCTCATTTCTCTGAAGTTGCAAGAAATTGTTAAGATAGTTTGAGTTGAGCGCAGAGCTCAGGTCGACAGCAGCAGCGGACCGCTGTTTGTAGTTGTTCTCGTCCGGTGGAGAACTCTCAGAATCCGGTCTGAACGCTTCGAAGTCATTGGTCTGGTGGGAGTCTTGTAGAGACATATAGATCCAGTTCAGTAGTTGTGCTGGTTGGTACACAGATGTACCCGTATCTATGGCAGACATCATGTTGATCTTTGGAAGAGGAACGCACAGCGCGTCTTGGAAGTTAAAGCGCCTCCGGAGTTATTGCTGCAGAATTAGGCTACCAAAACCAAATCACCTAAACCTGATACAAAAAGAAATCCTTTCGACCTCTTTAACCTGATAAAAAAAAAGATCCTTGCATTCACGGTCACGGGAGAACCGTGATGAAGGCATGACAGGGTAAAACGTGTGTGCCAGTCAAAATATATGTGGACTCCACTCTGTAGCCCATCTCCACTCACCGTAGACCACAGCTGGGATGAGATCAGCTCATTGCATATTCTCTCTCGGTTATTGGAGTGCTTCATTGTGAATAGCTAGGAGGTCTGATAGAGCCCCACAGTGGAGATGTCACAATACCCATAAAACCTTGCGGTCAATCAGGAAAATGGTTCCAATAATTTTTCCCATAGGGGATTTTACAAACATTTAACATAAAGGTTGTGTTTTGTGTAGGCTTACCCTGGCCTGTAGTTTTGATATCCATGTAAATCTATTTCGGACAAAGTTGACTTTTATTAATATATTCGGCTCTATTTACACTCAGATTCAAAAATGCTAATTAGCATCAAAGTAAACATCTTGCAAAACTACAAATCCCAGCATGCTCCTGCATGTCATCTCTAGCTGACACCTTTACTAACAGGTATTGTGTCAATTTAAAACTTGCACAAGACAGTTCAGAGAACTGTTAATTTAAAGAAATATAGCCTATTTATTCCTTACTACATTTAGCTAACATTAGATAGTTCATCCAGAGGTTCTTACCTTTGCCTCGATTCGGCAGTCTCATCCAGATCATCATGGCATTTGTAGTTCTTTATGATAGCCACATTAGCATTTAATTAGCATGTCATTTGGAGGGCGGGGGGGGGGTAAACACAGATGAATATATTGATAAAAGTCACCTTGTCCTAGAGAGATTTACATGGTTATCTAAACGTCACGTCAGCGTAAGCCGACACAAAACACGTCCCTTATTTTAAGCGTTTCTAAAATCCCCAATGGGAAAAATGAATGGTGGAAAAAATATTGGAACCATTTCCTTGTTTGACCGCTAGGTTTTATGGGTATTATGTTGTCATCTATGCTAGAGTAGTCTCGATAGCTACAGTAGGGTCAGGTTTTCATGACTGATGCTGGAGAGTTGTAGTGGCAGTGGTATAACATAAGCTACTTAACAAAAAATACTTTAATGTAGACTAGTACAGTTTTTAAAGGCTATCTGTACTTTACTTCACTATTTATAATTTTTTGACAACTTTGACTTTTGCTTCACTACATTCCTAATTAAAATAGCGTACATTTTACTCCATACATTTTCCCTGACACCAAAAAGTACTTGTTACATTTTGAATGAATGCTTAGCAGGACAGGGAAATGATCCAATGTACACACTTATCAATAGAACATCACTGGTCATCTCTACTGCCTCTGATCTGGCAGACTCACCAAACACAAATACTTTGTGTTGGGAGACAACAATTGTGCCATCTGGTTTCCATAATATAAGGAATTTGAATTTATTTATACTTTTACTTTTGATACTTAAGTATTTTTGAGCAATTACATTTAGTTAGGGATACTTACAGCTGCAAAATTCATAGAGACATGTGAGTTATAGATCTGTCATTCTCATTGAAACCAAGTGTACGAAGCGGTAGATCTGTTCTATGTGTGCTATTTCTATGCTTCCCTGTTCTTAAGTTTTGTTTTTGTGTCTTTTACTTCCTGTTTTGTACACCAGCTTCAAACAACAGAAAATACAATATTTGTGTTTATGGAAAATATATTTCACAGTGGTTTAGATGGAATAAGGATTCTCTACACTATACTTGCTTGTTTTGCCACATAAACTGAAATTAAGCAAACTATTTGAATTTTAGGAAACAGGAAATAGCAGAGGGATTTCTGCATAGTGCATCGTTAAGTATATCTAAAACCAAATACTTTTAAACTTTTACTTCAAGTAGTATTTTACTGGGTGACTTTCACAATAACTTGAGTAACTTTATATTAAGGTATCTTTACTTTTACTCAAGTAAGACAATTGGGTACTTTTCCCATTCCTGTGTAGTGGGTATTGAATGATATGGATGGGATAGGCCGATTTTCATGCAACCTTTTTATGCGAGTAAAGTAGACCTACATGTCGGATTAAACAAGGTCATAAACCTGATGGAAACAGCTAAATTCTCGGTAAACTTTCAACATTTTGTCAAACCAAAGTACTTTTTTTTCTGTTAGTAAAATAAATTATACGATAAATGGTGCTGGAAACGCTTTTATGCGTTAACATAGAGTCACGAGATGATATGTTGTGTGGTCGTCCCACTACGACTCAGGAAACCATGCAGTTTATTAGGCTACAGATGGAATAAATTATGATGAACTTCACGGGGTGGTGAAAGTGCCTGGTGACGAGTTGGATGCTGATTTCTAATAAATATCCAGGGTTTTATTCTGGTGACATGATGATCGATGCTTGGCTGCCGTTTGATAAATTAAAATAATCTCGCTCTTTTGTCCGTAGTAATCTCATCATGTAGACTAGTCTACCCACACCGTGTCTGCGAACTGTTGGCTCGAGCACACCTGCCAATACCGGAGTGGGCACATTCACTATATAATGGAAAACATTTGAAAATTATATGGAAACCCATTTAACTTGTATTTTTTATTCGGCACGTGGGAAATTAACAGCAAAAATGTATTTTTATGTGCATTACATCATTACGCACAGATTTTTTAAAATCCGCACCAAGTCATTTTGCATGGAAACACATCTCTGGTGGGGAAAATGTGCATATTTTATTAATTTATTAATGTTAGAATATTCGTATGAAAATCTGTCGCCATCGTTTCTATGGAAACCTGGCTAGTGAGTGACATAACAAGAGAAAAACTGCTGATGCAAAACCAACCTATCAGCTACTGAATACAGTGATACAATAATAACTATACAAGGAAGTAAATTACTTAGTTTAAGTTTGCACAGTATTCATATGACTGTGTTATATTAAAAGTTAATTGTAATTGAGAGATTTGCAAATTAGAAACATTTGAAAAAAAAAAAATTGTATTGAGTGACTAAAAACCTGTGGGGCCCTGCTTCAAAGCCATTTCCACAGAGAGGGGCAAACACATTTAACCTGTACAATTTACAATTAAATAACAAATGACTCACCGTACAATAAAATATTTTCATTATAACTCAAAAACAAGTTGCATTTCAATTCGTGACTCAAGTTACAGAAGCCTACTGACACACTTCTCTCTCAGCCATGAAATGACCGCCATCTACTGTTCACGCGAAAGATATCGCGGGGGAAGTGACGTCATCGATTCTGCTTCCAACACAACCATGTCAGATGCTGTGTTCGAAAAGGTTGGCATTGAATTTCTCCTAAAATATAACAAAATACAATTCCCCTTATAATAGCCAATTTCCATAAGCAAGCGTTACTATCCTAGTTAATTATATATAAACATAATATATCACCTCATATTTATTTGATTTGGAATAACAAGGAAAAATACAAGAATAGATCTGAATTTTTCCAAAGATGGTTCAAGAACGGTATTTTCTTAGTGACAGTTATTTCATGAAAATGTACATTTTTGCTGACTGGTGTATAAAATCTAGCACACAGCCATGCAATCTCCATAGACCAACATTGGCAGTAGAATGGCGCGTACTGAAGAGCTCAGTGACTTTCAACGTGGCCCCGCCATAGACTGCCACCTTTCCAAAAAAAAGTCAGTTTGTCGAATGTCTGCCCTGCTAGAGTCAACTGTAAGCGCTGTTATTATGAAGTGGAAATGTCTAGGAGCAAAAATGTCTCAGCTGTGAAGTGGTAAGCCGCACAAGCTCACAGAACAGAGTCGCTGAGTACTGAAGCGCGTAGCGAGTAAACAATGTCTGTCCTCGGTTGCAACACTCACTACCGAGTTCCAAACTGCCTCTGGAAGCAACGTCAGCACAAGAACTGTTTGTCAGGAGCTTCATGAAATGGGTTTCCATGGCCGAGCAGCCGCACACAAGCCTAAGATCACCATGCTCAATGCCAAGCTTCATCTGGAGCTCGCCACCATTGGACTCTGGAGCAGTGGAAACATGTTCTCTGGAGTGATGAATCACGCTTCACCATCTGGCAGTCCAACGGACAAATCTTGGTTTGGAGGATGCCAGGAGAACGCTACCTGCCCCAATGTATAGTGCCGACTGTAAAATTTGGTGGAGGTGGAATAATGGTCTGGGGCCCCTTAGTTCCAGTGAAGGTAAATCTTAATGCATACAATGACATTCTAGATGATTCTGTGCTTCCAACTATGTGGCAATAGTTTGCGGAAGGCCCTTTCCTGTTTCAGCATGACAATGCCCCCATGAACAAAGCGAGGTCCATACAGAAATGGTTTGTCGAGATCTGTGTGGAAGAACTTGGCTGGCCTGCACAGAGACCTGACCTCAACCCCATCTGTATGTGACCAAGAACATTTGATTTGATCTAATCCCTTTGGGATGAGTCAGATTGCTGAATTTCAGCTTCGCAGAGATCGGCCACAGGTTTATTGTCAAGAATACAATTCAGTTCTTTGCTTAAAGTTGCCCAGAATCAAGTCAATAAGTGTGTGATTATCTGACACCGACTAAAAAGTAGCAGTGCTCAGGGACACTAGACATTAAGGCCTAGATTCAATCAGATTAAGAGTAAACACGCTATAGCCAACACTAGATTGAATCCCCCGAGCTGACAAGGTAAATATCTGTCATTCTGCCCATGAGCAAGGCAGTTAACCCACTGTTCCTAGACCAGTTAACCCAATGTTCCTAGACCAGTTAACCCACTGTTCCTAGACCAGTTAACCCACTGTTCCTAGACCAGTTAACCCACTGTTCCTAGACCAGTTAACCCACTGTTCCTAGACCAGTTAACCCAATGTTCCTAGGCCAGTTAACCCACTGTTCCTAGACCAGTTAACCCAATGTTCCCCGAGCGCCGAAAAACGTAGATGTCGATTACGGCACCTCTCTGATTCAGAGGGGTTGGGTTAAATGCATTCATTTGCACAACTGACTAGGTATCCCACTTTCCCTTACCTGCACAGCTGGTTTTGTTTTGGTGCCGGAGGTGTATCTGCTTCCAGTGTTCCAACATGTAAACAAGGCTACATGGGATCTCTCATAATGCAGCTCCGTGCAGCCAATGGCAATGTCCGCTTTAGATATCATGCCCGTAGCCACTTGTGGATTTGACAGCTCTAACACAGTTCCAACTCATGACACCAAAACCACCACTATGCAGGTGTCAGAGGACCTGATAGAATCTAGCCCTAAATTGTGCATGTTAGGATTTGAACATGTAACCTTTTGGTCTGAAATTAATGTTTCAGCAGGGTCACCAAATGGTTATTTGTTTCCAAGAATATACACTCTGTGACCATTTTATCAACGTCTCTCATCAACGAATGGATGTTTTTTTGTTTGTTGCACTATTCTCTGTTAACCCTAGTCACTGTCGTGCGGGAAAATCCCAGAAGGTCGGACGGTTCTGAGAAACTGGAACCGGCACACATATTAATCTCAGATCCAGGACCCACCTCAGAGATATTCGTCTCAGATCCAGGACCCACCTCAGAGATATTCATCTCAGATCCAGGACCCACCTCAGAGAGATTCATCTCAGATCCAGGACCCACCTCAGAGATATTCATCTTAGAGATCCAGGACCCACCTCAGAGATATTCATCTTAGATGAAGGACCCACCTCAGAGAGATTCATCTCAGACTACCTTCACCCTCTGACAGAGGATCATCTGTTTACAGTCTACCTTCACCCTCTGACAGAGGAACATCTGTTTACAGTCTACCTTCACCCTCTGACAGAGGATCATCTGTTTACAGTCTACCTTCACCCTCTGACAGAGGATCATCTGTTTACAGTCTACCTTCACCCTCTGACAGAGGATCATCTGTTTACAGTCTACCTTCACCCTCCTACAGGGGATCATCTGTTTACAGTCTACCTTCACCCTCCTACAGGGGAACATCTGTTTACAGTCTACCTTCACCTTCTGACAGAGGAACATCTGTTTACAGTCTACCTTCACCCTCTGACAGAGGAACATCTGTTTACAGTCTACCTTCACCCTCTGACAGAAGATCATCTGTTTACAGTCTACCTTCACCCTCTGACAGAGGAACATCTGTTTATAGTCTACCTTCACCCTCTGACAGAGGAACATCTGTTTACAGTCTACCTTCACCCTCTGACAGAGGAACATCTGTTTACAGTCTACCTTCACCCTCTGACAGAGGATCATCTGTTTACAGTCTACCTTCACCCTCTTACAGGGGAACATCTGTTTACAGTCTACCCACACCCGCCACTTCCTCTCTGCCATTGACTGGGTTTTGCTGTTGTCTAGCTGCTTGTGGTTGAGGCCTCTTCCTGTCCTTCTTCCTCTTCTTCTTGATCTTTCTTGTTTTCAGCATTACAAGAGTTCTGTCCGGGGTCTGGAGGAGTAATCGCGTCATACTGACTAGGCTCATTCACGACACCCTCTTCCTTGACCTGTGGCTCGTTCACTCTCTTTAGACTTGCCCTCACACTGGACACACGTTTCCTCTTGGAGTTATCAATATATACCATTCTTCCTGTTCCATCGTGTACGGTTCGTGTACGGTTCGTGTACGGTTCGTGTACGGTTCGTGTACGGTTCGTGTACGGTTCGTGTACGGTTCGTGTACGGTTCGTGTACGGTTCGTGTACGGTTCGTACTTTAACATGATAGGATGTGCCCCAAGTAAATACACTCACAGGGTAAACACTGCAGAATTGGTTTGGATCAGGACAGAACAGGCAGTTAACCCACTGTTCCTAGGCCGTCATTGAAAATAAGAATTTGTTCTTAAACTGAATTGCCTAGTTAAATAAAGGTAAAATAAAAAATTAGAATGAACATACCCTGTACCCTGAACACTAGGTTAACCTAACATGAAACTTTCAACCTACATCCTGTTGTACTTACGAATATCCCCTGTTGACAGGTCCCCGGGCCCCTCTATTGGTGGCTCTCTGGGATTTTCATAGTTCTCTCGGCATCCGTTGAAATAGGCCTTATCCTCTGTCAGCTATATTATCCAAACTTCCATCTCCCGGATCCCTGATATCACATTGGCCACATTCTCCTTGCAAGAGTCCAGTACACATAAATTATCATTTCATTAAAATTTTCACCATTTTCTTGTCTTTATCATTCATTTGTTTTTCCTTAAAAATATAACGAATATAAAAAATCTAAACATACTATTTTTTCCTGTCATTTTATCATCATTTTTTTCTCCCTTTTAAACTTAAACATTAAATCAAAACATAGCCAGTTTTAAGTAACTCAAAACCCTAACAAAACAAAACACAACCTCATCCCTGGGAGATGCCCTCCTCACCTGGATCACACCTGGAGTGCCCTCCCCCTGACGAGTCAATAAAACTCAGTATATCAAGTGACTCAACCTCAGTTTCTCCCTCCAACCGAGTCTCAGTGTCTAGCTCAGCAAGGGCCTTTATTTGCCTTATAGGCCAGGAGTTCTGTTAAGATCTCCAACGCTTCTGCTGTTTTGACTGAAAGATCCTCTAGCTCGTCAGCCTCTATCCTAGCCCTTCTATTCCCTTCCACCAACACTTATCTCCTGATAGGTCCTCTTCGGCCTTTCCCTTAACTGATGTTCCCCTGTGATAGTTCAGTTGAAGGCTCCAACAGCACCATCCTCAGTTACCTGAGGGTCCAAGCCAATCAGCGGACTTTCAGTCAGGACTGGGATCAGGGTCCCAGTAGCACAACCCATCCCCCCGGGTGGATCCTGGCAATCTAGCAGGGTGTCTGTGACCTGTACATCCTCCCCATCAGGTTCCTGCCTTAGGTTCGTCTTCGTAGAGAGTTCTCTTTACCCTAGTTCTTTCCCAAACTTTCGCTCTCTCCTTTCTCAACGTTTCCCTTTCCCTCAGAGCCTGCTCTATTTCCGCTCGAGGTCGGCACCGGGCTCCCCAAAGGAGATGTTGGGGAGGTGGCAGACGACTCACTAAATCCCCCCCACCCCCTGGGGTATATACTGTACTCTATACCATCTACTGCATCTTGCCATCTTTATGTAATACATGTATCACTAGCCACTTTAAACTATGCCACATTATGTTTACATACCCTACATTACTCATCTCATATGTATATACTGTACTCGATACCATCTACTGTATCTTGCCTATGCCGTTCTGTACCATCACTCACTCATATATCTTTATGTACATATTCTTTATCCCTTTACACTTGTGTGTATAAGGTAGTAGTTTTGGAATTGTTAGTTAGATTACTTGTTGGTTATTATTGCATTGTCGGAACTAGAAGCACAAGCATTTCTCTACACTCGCATTAACATCTACTAACCATGTGTATGTGACAAATAACAATTGATTTGATTTGATTTGATTTTTAAATCCTCACACCATCCAATATGTGGCCTTAAACATTACCTTGGTCAACTTTGGACCCTCAGTATCCCGTCTACTCCTGTCATGGTCAACTTTGGACCCTCAGTATCCCGTCTACTCCTGTCAAGGTCAACTTTGGACCCTCAGTATCCCGTCTACTCCTGTCATGGTCAACTTTGGACCCTCAGTAACCCGTCTACTCCTGTCATGGTCAACTTTGGACCCTCAGTATCCCGTCTACTCCTGTCATGGTCAACTTTGGACCCTCAGTAACCTGTCTACTCCTGTCATGGTCAACTTTGGACCCTCAGTATCCCGTCTACTCCTGTCATGGTCAACTTTGGACCCTCAGTATCCCGTCTACTCCTGTCATGGTCAACTTTGGACCCTCAGTATCCCGTCTACTCCTGTCATGGTCAACTTTGGACCCTCAGTAACCCGTCTACTCCTGTCATGGTCAACTTTGGACCTTCAGTATCCCGTCTACTCCTGTCATGGTCAACTTCAGACCCTTTACCAAGCAATCTGGAGTACTAGCTCTGCCTGGTGCTCATCTTCCACAGACAACACCCGTTCTGCCAATCACATTTTGTTAAAGGTCCCCCCGTCTGGCAGTTTCATAGAACATTAGGATCAAGTAGTTTGGAAGCTCTAGGATCATCACCATGACGACTAGTACTCCCCACCCCAGGGTCCAGAGAACCAATAGGATGCTACTGACTTCCCAACCACTTCTCAGGAGTTCTCCCCCTTTCTGTAGCCAGACAACTCATAGTACCCGATACCCAACCCCATAGTACCCAATACCCAACCCATAGTACCCAATACCCAACCCCATAGTACCCAATACCCAACCCATAGTACCCAATACCCAACCTCATAGTACCCAATACCTAACCCCATAGTACCCAATACCCAACCCCATAGTACCCAATACCCAACCCATAGTACCCAATACCCAACCCCATAGTACCCAATACCCAACCCCATAGTACCCAATACCCAACCCATAGTACCCAATACCCAACCCATAGTACCTAATACCCAACCATTGTTATGTCCAGCACGTACAAGATCCATCTCCCTTCATTCCGTATTGTTGTCGCATCTAATATTTGCCAAATCAACACTGTATGTGTTTTAATTGTACAATTGAGAGCATCCTGTCGGGCTGTATCACCGCCTGGTATGGCAACTGCACTGCCCACAACCCCAGGACTTTCCAGAGGGTGGTGCAGTCTGCCCAACGCAGCACTGGGGGAAAACTACCTGCCCTCCAGGACACCTACACCACCCGATGTCACAGGAAGGCCAAAAACATTATCAAGTACAACAACCACCCAAGCCACGGCCTGTTCACTCCGCTATCATCCAGAAGGCGAGGTCAGTACAGGTGTATCAAAGCTGGGACCGAGAGACTGAAAAACAGCTTCTATCTCAAGGCCATCAGACTGTTAAATTACCATCACTAGCCGCCCTCCACCAAGTAACCTACCCTGAGCTTAGTCACTGTCGCTAGCCGGCTACCACCCGGTTGCACCTCAGAGGCTGCTGCCCTATATACATAGACATGGAATCAATGGTCACTTTAATAATGGAACACTGGCCCCTTTAATAATGTTTACATACTGTTTTACTCATTTCATATGGGGCGGTAGGGTAGCCTAGTGGTTAGAGCGTTGGACTAGTTACCGGAAGGTTGCAAGTTCAAATCCCCGAGCTGACAAGGTACAAATCTGTCGTTCTGCCCCTGAACAGTTAACCCACTGTTCCTAGGCTGTCATTGTAAATAAGAATTTGTTCTTAACTGACTTGCCTAGTTAAGTAAAGGTCAAATGTACATACAGTATTCTACTGCATTTTAGTCACTGCCAGTTCGACATTGCTCGTCCTAATATTTGCGTTTGGTGTGGTGCATACATTGGATTTATCCTAAGTAAGCATCACATTGTCTGCGTAGACGGTTTGACAGAAATGGTAGCAGAAGGTGAATGTTGAACTTTTGTTGAACACATATCCAAGATGACGCTGCGTACGGTTTAGCGCCGCGATGCTGTCGGTGTGAATTGAAGCGTCGTCCGTGTTCAATACTGCGTTAACGCACTTCTCCTAAAATTCATACAGTATAAATCTGCATCTACCTTGGGGATTTTTATTGAAGAGTTTCACAGACTCGACCGGGGTAGGTTTACCTAAGTGACCCCAGAACAGACCCGACCGGGTTAGGTTAACCTAAGTGACCCCAGAACAGACTCGACCGGGGTAGGTTTACCTTAGTGACCGAAGAACAGACTCGACCGGGGTAGGTTAACCTTAGTGACCCCAGAACAGACTCGACCGGGGTAGGTTAACCTAAGTGACCCCAGAACAGACTCGACCGGGGTAGGTTAACCTAAGTGACCCCAGAACAGACTCGACCAGGGTAGGTTAACCTAAGTGACCCCAGAACAGACTCGACCGGGGTAGGTTAACCTAAATGACCCCAGAACAGACTCGACCTGGGTAGGTTAACCTTAGCGACCCCAGAACAGACCTGACTGGGGTAGGTTAACCTAAGTGACGCCAGAACAGACTCGACCGGGGTAGGTTAACCTAAGTGACCCCAGAACAGACTCGACCGGGGTAGGTTAACCTAAGTGACCCCAGAACAGACTCGACCGGGGTAGGTTAACCTAAGTGACCCCAGAACAGACTCGACCGGGGTAGGTTAACCTAAGTGACCCCAGAACAGACTCGGCCGGGGTAGGTTAACCTAAGTGACCCCAGAACAGACTCGGCCGGGGTAGGTTAACCTAAGTGACCCCAGAACAGACTCGGCCGGGGTAACTTAACCTAAGTGACCCCAGAACAGACTCGGCCGGGGTAAGTTAACCTAAGTGACCCCAGAACAGACTCGGCCGGGGTAAGTTAACCTAAGTGACCCCAGAACAGACTCGGCCGGGGTAAGTTAACCTAAGTGACCCCAGAACAGACTCGACCGGGGTAGGTTAACCTTAGTGACCCCAGAACAGACTCGACCGGGGTAGGTTAACCTTAGTGACCCCAGAACAGACTCGACCGGGGTAGGTTTACCTAAGTGACCCCAGAACAGACTCGACCGGGGTAAGTTAACCTAAGTGACCCCAGAACAGACTCGGCCGGGGTAGGTTTACCTAAGTGACCCCAGAACAGACTCGGCCGGGGTAGGTTTACCTAAGTGACCCCAGAACAGACTCGGCCGGGGTAGGTTAACCTAAGTGACCCCAGAAAAGACACTCTTCCAGCCCATGGTTTGTTGGTTCTACACGCTCCTTTCCCCATAAAAACATTGAAAACACCAATCTGAGTACAGCCTTGGATGTTCTCCTTCCTTCAAAATCCAATTCACTTGTATGACTATCTGCTAACTCGGTCCAGTGCACTGTGACCCGGTATAAGTACCTATGTTCCAGGTTTACTTCCAAAACTCAATAACCATAATTTAGTAGACTCTGTAAGAACCCAGCTCGCGATTAATTTATCTCTTCCCTCAAAAACATTTCCCGACAATCCAGTGCCTAAATAGCAACCCCACCCGTCCTAGAGTTCATTCCCTGGCCCCATTCACATATCAATCGGGAGGACATGGGTCTCAAACACTGGAATGTCTGCAGTCTTGTTTAACCTTTCTGTTGTCTTGAACCCCACTCCAACATGCGTTCGTTCCCAGCCTGGCTCTCCATTCAAGCATAGAGACACCACCAGCAGTACTAGAAACAGCATACCCATGCTCCTCAGAGACCTCTCCCTTCAGAAGTTCTTTTCCAGCCTCCCCCCACTTCCACTATTCTACTCTTCATCTGAGCAATAGCTTCTACTTCCTCATTACCCTGCCAGTACTCTTCTTCTGTCAGTGTGCTTTCTGGTGTATTATTTCATGTTGCAAATCCATTAGCAACTCACTATCAGTTATTATTCTCACCGTTTTAATGTGCTTATCTTTAGTCTTTAATAAGCCTGCAGGCACTACAGTTCCTTCAGCGGTTTGAAGTTGAACCTGTTGGACTGTTTTCAGAGAAGCCGCACGTGTCTGGTAAATGTTTTTCACTTGTCTCTCTTTTGGGCAACACTGTCTATAATATTTTCAGTTCTCTCAGCACATCAGACTGAAAGCAAGGTTGTCATGGGTACCGCCTGTGGTTGCGGTAACCCGGCTTCCTGTAGCGATCTAGTCAGAGCTCAGATCTAAACTGCCAGCACTCCCGGTCGAGCAAGCACTGGGGACCCTGTTGCTGTTTAACATCTCAGAGCCAGAATCCCTCTCAGTCTTCTTCTTTCTTTCATTCTCCTTTCAGTTTCCTGTAACATGGCATCATGTGCCCATTAGGGATGTTTTGATTGGGAGAGGCCTTGAGCTGTCTTCAAATGCTCACATAAATCTCCATCATTCTCAGGATTGTTATTATTTGTGTAATGTGCCACACTAGTGGTGGTGGGAGCCTGGAAGTGTCCTGGATCATACCCTTTTGAACTTGCCCCCTGCCCTGACCGTCAGTCTAGGGGCTCCCATTCCCCACCCATGTGGTAATTACATTTTCTATGTACAGTGCATTCAAAAAAAAAGAATTCAGACCCCTTGATTTTTCCATATCTTGTTACGTTACAGCCTTATTCTAAAATTGATTAAATTGATTTCCCCCATTCATCAATCAACCCACAATTCCCCATAATGACAAAGCAAAAATACGTTTTTAGAATTTTTTACAAATGTATGAAAACATAAATACGGAAATATTAAATTGACATAAGCATTCAGACGCTTTCCTCTGTACTTTGTTGAAGCACCTTTGGAAGCTATTATAGCCTCAAGTCTTTTTGGGTATGAAGCTACAGGCTTCGCACACCTGTATTTGGGGAGTTTCTCCCATTCTTCTCTGCAGATCCTCTCAAGCTCTGGGGAGCATTTCTGCATAGCTATTTTCAGCTCTCTCCAGAGATGTTCAATCTGGTTCAAGTCCGGGCTCTGGCTGGGCCACTCAAGGACATTCAAAGACTTGGCCGAAGGCACCCCGGAATGATTTGGCTGTGTGCTTAGGGTCGTTGTCCTGTTGGAGGGTGAACCTGTTGGAGGGTGAACCTGTTGGAGAGTAAACCTGTTGGAGGTACTAAGTTATGGAGCAGGTTTTCATCAAGGATCTCTCTGTACTTTGCTTTGCTTTCTTCATCTTTGCCTTGATCCTGACTAGTCCCTCTAGTCCCTCTCGCTGAAAAAAATGATGCTGCCCCCACCATGCTTCACTGGCCAGTCTACCATAAAGGCCTGATTGGTGGAGTGCTGCATAGATGGTTGTCCTTCTGGAAGTTTCTCTCATTTCCACAGAGGAACTCTAGAGCTCTGAGTTTTTTGTGACCCTTCCCCAGATCTGTGACTCGACACAATCCTGTCTTGGAGCTCTACGGACAATTCCTTTGACCTCATGGCCTGATTTTTTTCTCTGACATGCACTGTCAACTGTGGGACCTTATAATGACAGGTATGTGCTTTTCCAAATCATGGCCAATCAATTGAATTTTCCACAGCTCAACTCCAATCAAGTTGTAGAAACATGTGAAGGATGATCAATGGAAACAGGATGCACCTGAGCTCAATTTTGAGTCTCATTGCAAACGGTCTGAATACTTATGTAAATAAGGCATTTCTGTTTTTTATACATTTGAAAAAAATTATAAAAAACTGTTTTCACTTTGTCGTTATGGGTTATTGTGTGTAGATTCCTGAGAATTGTATTTTATGCAATTCATTTCAGAATAAGGCTGTAATGTGACGAAATGTAGAAAAAGTCAAACGGTCTGAATACTTACCTAAGATACTGTACATACATACTGTACATAAATACATAATAATACACACACATATATATATATCTTTAAAATATATTACATACATACTGTACATAAATACATATAAATACACACATATATATATATATATGTATATATATATATATATTTAAAATATATTACATACATACTGTACATATAAATACATATATATATACATATATATATCTTTAAAATATATTACATACATACTGTACATAAATACATATAAATACACACATATATATATATATATATATATATATATATATATATATATATATATCTCTTTAAAATATATTACATAAATACATATAAATACATATATATATATATGTAACGGATGTGAAACGGCCGTGGCTTTTGTGGAGCGTTGGGTAATGATGCTTCGTGGGTGACTGTGGTTGATGTGTGCAGAGGGTCCCTGGTACGCGCCCGGGTCGGGGCGAGGGTCTAAAGTTATACTGTTACATATATATATCTCTTTAAAATATATTACATACATACTGTACATAAATATATTTTCCATTATTATTTTCTGCTGATGCTATCACCCCTAATTGGATTAAACTAATGAACAACAACACTTAGGCTTCTAGTTCCAGCTTACCCACACCATATACATTTTACGGACACAATCTATTTTACAATAGTTACATTTAGTTTGTTTTTAGTCCTGTCCTTTCTCTAACCTCAACCATCTATTTCTGACGTCGAATCCAGTTTCTTTTTTTTTACCATATATTTGCAACTGTGCTGTTTCACAGAAGTTCTGAACCTAAATACATTTTACAGACTCAGACTATATTTGACATTTGTTATCTTGATGTTATTAGTCCCAACCTTCAGCTCTGTTCAACCCCTCCCATCTATCTCTTAACAGTATCCAGTCCCATCCTTCAGCTACCCTCAACCCCTCCCATCTATCTCTTAACAACATCCAGTCCCATCCTTCAGCTACCCTCAACCCCTCCCATCTATCTCTCAACACCATCCAGTCCCATCCTTCAGCTCTGTTCAACCCCTCCCATCTATCTCTGAACACCATCCAGTCCCATCCTTCACCTCTGTTCAACCCCTCCCATCTATCTCTTAACAACATCCAGTCCCATCCTTCAGCTACCCTCAACCCCTCCCATCTATCTCTCAACACCATCTAGTCACATCCTTCAGCTCCTCTCAACCCCTCCCATCTATCTCTTAACAACATCCAGTCCCATCCTTCAGCTACCCTCAACCCCTCCCATCTATCTCTCAACACCATCCAGTCCCATCCTTCAGCTCTGTTCAACCCCTCCCATCTATCTCTGAACACCATCCAGTCCCATCCTTCAGCTCTGTTCAACCCCTCCCATCTATCTAATTTGTTATCTTGTTATTCTTAGTCCAACACTTTTGTTTTGCTAAAAGTGTTATATTATTAATCGATTGACTATGACTTTTCAAATCACCCAGTAGTGCTATCTGCAGAGTTAACTCCGGTTAAATGTTGCAATTCTTGAGCCAATCCTGGACCTGTGACCAAAAACAAGCTACCTATGGACAGTACCAAAATAAATGATCTAATGACCTTGCCTCTTCGCAGCAAAATCTGCAGATCTGGGAAGATTGTATCCCCCATACAGTATATATAACATTCTATTGGTTGCAAGAATTTTGTGTAATAAGTTCAATTGATGAATTCTAAGTTTTGAATCCGGCGTCGTTTTGCGTATCAGTTCATAAACCATGTGCATCGTGGGAATCGGTACATCGAAAATCTCTTCCCAACTATTTTGCAATCTATTAATTTTGGTCTATACTGCCGACAGACAAGGTCCTTATTTTTCTCCCTTCCACTTGCTCTTAAATCTTTTGTGGTAATGCTGCAATAGGTTCAAATCAAATCAAATCAAATTTTATTTGTCACATACACATGGTTAGCAGATGTTAATGCGAGTGTAGCGAAATGCTTGTGCTTCTAGTTCCCACAATGCAGTAATAACGAACAAGTAATCTAACTAACATTTCCAAAAAAACTACTGTCTTATACACAGTGTAAGGGGATAAAGAATATGTACATAAGGATATATGAATGAGTGATGGTACAGAGCAGCATAGGCAAGATACAGTAGATGATATCGAGTACAGTATATACATATGAGATAAGTATGTAAACCAAGTGGCATAGTTAAAGTGGCTAGTGATACATGTATTACATAAGGATGCAGTCGATGATATAGAGTACAGTATCAACGTATGCATATGAGATGAATAATGTAGGGTAAGTAACATTATATAAGGTAGCATTGTTTAAAGTGGCTAGTGATATATTTACATCATTTCCCATCAATTCCCATGATTAAAGTGGCTGGAGTAGAGTCAGTGTCATTGACAGTGTGTTGGCAGTAGCCACTCAATGTTAGTGGCTGTTTAACAGTCTGATGGCCTTGAGATAGAAGCTGTTTTTCAGTCTCTCGGTCCCAGCTTTGATGCACCTGTACTGACCTCGCCTTCTGGATGACAGCGCGGTGAACAGGCAGTGGCTCGGGTGGTTGATGTCCTTGATGATCTTTATGGCCTTCCTGTAGCATCGGGTGGTGTAGGTGTCCTGGAGGGCAGGTAGTTTGCCCCCGGTGATGCGTTGTGCAGACCTCACTACCCTCTGGAGAGCCTTACGGTTGAGGGCGGTGCAGTTGCCATACCAGGCGGTGATACAGCCTGCTGAGTGCTTTTCGGCTTGTCACCAAAAGCACTCACAAACTTCTACAGATGCACAATCGAGAGCATCCTGCATCCACTACCACACTACAGTACACTACCACACTACAGTACACTACCACCCTACAGTACACTACCACACTACAGTACACTACCACCCTACAGTACACTACCACACTACAGTACACTACCACACTACAGTACACTACCACACTACAGTACACTACCACACTACAGTACACTACCACACTACAGTACACTACCACCCTACAGTACACTACCACACTACAGTACACTACCACCTTACAGTACACTACCACCCTACAGTACACTACCACCCTACAGTACACTACCACCTTACAGTACACTACCACCCTACAGTACACTACCACCCTACAGTACACTACCACACTACAGTACACTACCACCTACAGTACACTACCACCTACAGTACACTACCACCCTACAGTACACTACCACACTACAGTACACTACCACCCTACAGTACACTACCACACTACAATACACTACCACCCTACAGTACACTACCACCCTACAGTACACTACCACCCTACAGTACACTACCACCCTACAGTACACTACCACACTACAGTACACTACCACCCTACAGCACACTACCACCCTACAGTACACTACCACCCTACAGTACACTACCACCCTACAGTACACTACCACCCTACTACAGTACACTACCACACTACAGTACACTACCACCCTACAGCACACTACCACCCTACAGTACACTACCACCCTACAGTACACTACCACACTACAGTACACTACCACACTACAGTACACTACCACACTACAGTACACTACCACCCTACAGTACACTACCACCCTACAGTACACTACCACACTACAGTACACTACCACACTACAGTACACTACCACACTACAGTACACTACCACACTACAAGCCCTTCTATTGACCAATTATATTTTCTGTGAACAGAAATGAATGTATTCTTTCTATAGTTTATCAGCATACACAATATGTTCCCCCACAATATGTTCAATACCCCCACAATATGTTCCCCACAATATGTTCCCCACAATATGTTCCCCACAATATGTTCCCCACAATATGTTCCCCACAATATATTCCCCACAATATGTTCAATATATTCCCCCACAATATGTTCAATATATTCCCCACAATATGCTCAATATGTTCCCCACAATATGTTCAATATATTCAATATGTTCCCCACAATATGTTCAATATATTCCCCACAATATGTTCAATATATTCCCCACAATATGTTCAATATATTCCCCACAATATGTTCAATATATTCCCCACAATATGTTCAATATGTTCCCCCACAATATGTTCCCCCACAATATGTTCCCCCACAATATGTTCCCCACAATATGTTCCCCACAATATGTTCCCCACAATATATTCCCCCACAATATGTTCAATATATTCCCCCACAATATGTTCAATATATTCCCCACAATATGCTCAATATGTTCCCCACAATATGTTCAATATATTCAATATATTCCCCACAATATGTTCAATATGTTCCCCACAATATGTTCAATATATTCAATATATTCCCCACAATATGTTCAATATATTCCCCACAATATGTTCAATATATTCCCCACAATATGTTCAATATATTCCTCCACAATATGTTCAATATATTCCCCACAATATGTTCAATATATTCCCCACAATATGTTCAATATTTTCCCCACAATATGTTCAATATGTTCCCCACAATATGTTCAATATATTCAATATGTTCCCCACAATATGTTCAATATGTTCCCCCACAATATGTTCAATATATTCCCCACAATATGTTCAATATATTCCCCACAATATGTTCAATATTTTCCCCACAATATGTTCAATATATTCCCCACAATATGTTCAATATTTTCCCCACAATATGTTCAATATGTTCCCCACAATATGTTCAATATATTCAATATGTTCCCCACAATATGTTCAATATGTTCCCCACAATATGTTCAATATGTTCCCCACAATATGTTCAATATATTCAATATATTCCCCACAATATGTTCAATATATTCCCCACAATATGTTCAATATATTCCCCACAATATGTTCAATATATTCCCCACAATATGTTCAATATATTCCCCCACAATATGTTCAATATTTTCCCCCACAATATGTTCAATATGTTCCCCCACAATATGTTCAATATATTCAATATGTTCCCCCACAATATGTTCAATATGTTCAATATGTTCAATATGTTCAATATATTCCCCCACAATATGTTCAATATGTTGTTGGGGAATAATCAGAATTAGTTGGTAACATAGGTAAGATGTTTTATATCATATGTTTGTAAGTTACTTCTCATCAGAATGTTATTTTTGTATAATACTGTGGCGGGGTTGCAGTATCTGTTCTATGTCAAGACCAAGTTGCTTGGGCCGGAGAGAGGGGAGAGGTCAAGCGTGTATCTCTTGACTCCACAATGTCTGTGTGCCAGTCAGTGTGTCTCTGTGATCTTTTCAAGATAGGATGGATTTGATATATGCCTGTTGACATGGAGGATTGGTTTATGGTTCTGAGTTTGAGAGAAGAGCATAGTTTGGGAGACAAAGCTGAACGATAAATTATGCCTATGCTGTCTGGCTATGTGTGTGTCTTTGCTATTAAAGGATCTCAGTTGCAATGTGTGAGGGACTCTCAGAGAATTCATTGATAGACACTGAATTGATCTGAGAGTCACAGGGTTGTGATAGAGCTCATATAATTAAAGATGGACTTTGATAACTAACTCCGACTTGTGTGTGGTTTGCTCTCATGATTTGGTAAATAGAGGAAATTTCCACGACAATGTTCCAACACAATATGTTCCCCCACAATATGTTCAATATGTTCAATATGTTCAATATGTTCAATATGTTCCCCCACAATATGTTCAATATGTTCAATATGTTCAATATGTTCCCCACAATATGTTCAATATTTTCCCACAAAATGTGTTCAATATGTTCCCCCACAATATATTCAATATGTTCAATATATTCCCCCACAATATGTTCAATATGTTCAATATGTTCAATATGTTCCCCCACAATATGTTCAATATGTTCAATATGTTCAATATGTTCCCCACAATATGTTCAATATTTTCCCACAAAATGTGTTCAATATGTTCCCCCACAATATATTCAATATGTTCAATATATTCCCCCACAATATTTTCAATATGTTCCCCCACAATATGTTCCAACACAATATGTTCAATATGTTCCCCCACAGTATGTTCAATATGTTCCAACACAATATGTTCAATATGTTCCCCCACAATATGTTCCAACACAATATGTTCAATGTGTTCAATATGTTCAATATGTTCCCCCACAATATGTTCCAACACAATATGTTCAATATGTTCAATATGTTCAATATTTTCCCCACAATATGTTCAATATGTTCCCACACAAAATGTTCAATATGTTCAATATGTTCAATATGTTCAATATGTTCAATATGTTCCCACACAATATGTTCAATATGTTCAATATGTTCAATATGTTCAATATGTTCAATATGTTCCCACACAATATGTTCAATATGTTCAATATGTTCAATATGTTCAATATGTTCCCACACAATATGTTCAATATGTTCAATATATTCAATATGTTCCCACACAATATGTTCAATATGTTCAATATGTTCAATATGTTCAATATGTTCAATATGTTCAATATGTTCAATATGTTCCCACACAATATGTTCAATATGTTCAATATGTTCAATATGTTCAATATGTTCAATATGTTCCAACACAATATGTTCAATATGTTCAATATGTTCCCCCACAATATGTTCCCACACAAAATGCTCAATATGTTCCCCCACAATATTTTCAATATGTTCCCCCACAATATGTTCAATATGTTCCCACAGAATATGTTCAATATGTTCCTCCATAATATATTCAATATGTTCAATATATTCCCCCACAATATGTTCAATATGTTCAATATGTTCCCCCACAATATGTTCAATATGTTCAATATGTTCAATATGTTCCCCCACAATATATTCAATATGTTCAATATGTTCCCCCACAATATGTTCAATATTTTCCCACAAAATGTGTTCAATATGTTCCCCACAATATGTTCAATATGTTCAATATGTTCCCCACAATATGTTCAATATTTTCCCCACAATAAATATGTTCCCCACAATATGTTCAATATATTCAATATATTCCCCACAATATGTTCAATATATTCCCCACAATATGTTCAATATATTCCCCTCAATATTTTCAATATGTTCCCCACAATATGTTCAATATGTTCAATATGTTCCCCCACAATATGTTCAATATTTTCCCACACAATGTGTTCAATATGTTCCCCCACAATATGTTCAATATGTTCCCCCACAATATGTTCAATATATTCAATATGTTCCCCCACAATATGTTCAATATTTTCCCACAAAATGTGTTCAATATGTTTCCCCATGTTCAATATGTTCAATATGTTCAATATGTTCCCCCACAATATGTTCAATATATTCCCCCACAATATTTTCAATATGTTCCCCCACAATATGTTCAATATGTTCCCCCACAATATGTTCAATATTTTCCCACACAATGTGTTCAATATGTTCCCCCACAATATGTTCAATATGTTCCCACACAATATGTTCAATATGTTCCCCCACAATATGTTCAATGTGTTCCCCACAATATGTTCAATATGTTCAATATGTTCCCCACAATATGTTCAATATGTTCAATATGTTCCCCCACAATATGTTCAATATGTTCAATATGTTCAATATGTTCAATATGTTCCAACACAATATGTTCAATATGTTCAATATGTTCAATATGTTCCCCCACAATATGTTCAATATGTTCCCACACAAAATGTTCAATATGTTCCCACACAATATATTCATGACCGAGGTATTGGTAGAGTATAATCATATAGTTTAAAACCTCTTATGGCTGCGATCCCCATACAGGGACCAACATTTCAGAGTGACAACTAAAAATACAACGTCGTAACATTAAACATTCTTGAAAATGCAAGTGTCTTACATCCTTCAAAAGATTAGGATCTTGGTAATCAAACTAAGTTTTCCAATTTAAAATAGCTATTACAGAGAACAAATACCATGCTTTTGTTTGAGAAGAGCAATCAACAACAAAAACATTTTCCGCCATGACAGTTTTTACACATTCACATCTGAAGGTAAAATTATGACTTACATTCTGATATCTTGCTTTTATTTCTCTTCCTGAGGGTCCCAGTGATCAAAAGAAGTGCCGTTTTCTTTGATGAAATCCATTTTTATAGCCTAAATCGAAACATTTTGTAACCCGTTTGTGCCGTGAATTCCATCTCTATCAATTTTTTTACGGTGCATTCGACGTAATTACACACCGTATACAATCGTTTATCTAGTCATGGTTGGTTTCAGTGCATTCCTCTGGATGTTTGCAACACAGCCAAACCTCATTGTTTTTTTGCGGAGGGTATTGACGTGAAGTGAACTGATTTGAGGACAACGAGCAATGAGTACCTTGCACACCAATAATTTTAGCGAAGCTTAATTGATTGACTGTATTTCTGCCCAATGACCACTGATCTTCTTGAAATCTAGCTGGGTAGATAGCCAATGAGCTGAGGTAAACGCCAGTATGTAATGGTTTTGGGTTGGACCACCATTCCTTGTTTGTAATCGCACACGTAAGGAACTCCATTCTCGTCTTGACTATCAGAGAAGTTGCTGTGACGCTTGTTACGCACAGCAGTATTTTGGAAAGTTGTATTTTCAACGATTTCAATCCCATAGAAAATTTGTGGGAAGAACTGAAAAGCGTGTGCGAGCAAGAAGGCCTACAAACCTGACTCAGTTACATCAGCTCTGTCAGGAGGAATGGGCCAAAATTCACTCAACTTATTGTGGGAAGATTGTGGAAGTCTACCTGAAATATTTGACCCAAGTTAAACAATTTAAAGGCAATGCTTTCAAATACTAATTGAGTGTATGTAAACTTCTGACCCACTGGGAATGTGATGAATAAAATGAAATCTGAAATATATCATTCTCTCTACTAGTATTCTGACATTTCACATTCTTAAAATAAAGTGGTGATCCTAAGACAGGGCATTTTTACTATGTATTTTACTATGTATTTGGCTAAGGTGTATGTAAACTTCCGACTTCAACTCTACTGACGTGTACAGTAGGCTGTGTGTGACGTTTTAAATGTATTTCAGTCCTTGACTAATAATGTTCTGTACTATGTATCATGTCAGGTTGCATGTGGACCCCAAGAAGAGTAGCTGATGCTTTGGCAGGAGGGGGGCTGCGGTCTGTATTGACCCCGTTCTGGGTCTGGACCCGGTCCGCGGTGCACCAGTTGCGTATGGAGGGCCTAGACGATATCCAAAAAACAAACAATACACTGAATTCATACATTTTCAGTAATTTAGATTGTAAACACAATACCACAACACATTTTTTCCAATTTGGGAGGTAAACTCACTAGTATTCAATAATTTGGAAGTATTTTGGATGGAATCAAGATATTAGAATGTACTAAAGGCCACCAAAATTGAGCTTGTTCACTATCTCTGGGTACCCTGGTTTGACCTATGTGGCTGACTACTCCATGTGCTCGTGGAAAACACTGTATTTTCATACAATAAAGTGTTCTGTGTTCCCGAGGAGCTTCTCTATAACATGGAATACAAAGTACAACACCAGAACCAACAGACCAGGCTTAACTTGCCCTGTTGGCCCCAGACAGTAAATTTAACTGTCAATCTCTGTGATATCAAATGGAATACTGCACAGACAGACAATCCAGGGGACCATACAGGAAATTTAACTGTCAATCTCTGTGATATTTAATGGAATACTGCACAGACAGACAGACAGACCATACAGGAAATTCACTTTCTCTTTATTATGAAGTGGTGGAGCTTCTGTCATCAACATTCTGCAGAGGTATCTTCCTTTTTTTTAACAATATATTTCATGAAATTTTCAACAAAACATCAGCAAACATGGAAGGTATATGAATAATATGATTGAAATCACATCAGATGATTGGTCTGGAACAGAGTCAACAGACACAGGATACCAACAAACACAAAAATCCCATTCAAGGATGATACTAAGATCCCAAGCTACAAGAAAATGTATTTTAATTTGTATAAATCATGAAGCAGTTATGTCTGGAAAAAGTATTTATCAACTACATGAGTAGCCATTTTATTACCAATCTGTCATTGAACAAGGGAGGTTTTTTTAATAAAGACCAAATCAATTACAATACTCTGTTGATGGACAGTTCAATTGGACACACAGGAAGTGGGCTGCTTTTACACTGGTGTTTTGACCAGACCTGTGTTCAAACACTATTCGAACTCAAATACTTGATTGAACTTGTTGCAACGGAAGTAATAGAAAAGTCCCAAACGTAAAAATAAAAAAAATAAAAAAATAAAAAGCCCACCTGGCAGGCTTAAGCAAACGCTGAAAGTATCTGAAGGGTTTTCGAATAGTATTTGAACCCAGGTCTGGTTTTGATTCCATGTTGTACGGCGGCGTCAGGACCTCAGACCTCTTTCCCCTCCAGTTTTTTAACGACTCCTCTCCCTCCCAGTTTATCGATGAAGACGGAGCTGTCTTTGGCGTCTGACATGTCGTTCACCTGCCACTCAAACTTCAGACCTGTGAAACACACGAGAACACAGCCAAGTAAGTCAATTTCTCTTTATTAAGGAATCCCACTCCTCACATATTTTAGTTTTATTGGAGATTAAAAATAGAGGAGAGTAGTGCTGAAATAGCAGTTGGTTTCGTAAACCCATGCTGCAGCGGTGTGTCTGTTCTGGAGGACCTGGCTTAGACTACTAGACTACCTCAGGCCACATGTCATTTCTGTGTCATTCATCAGGCTACTATCCACTAGAATCCGCACTGGAAACAATCACCCCGCCTCGGTTTTGGTAAAAAGATGACGGATGGGCCTGGAGAAATGTAATCCACTCAAATTCTGACCGTACGTGATATCAAAATGATAGTTTTATTCATGTTTTGAAGCTACACATGGTTTGTTTACATTTACGTTGTTGACAAACATTGGAGTAAATCAACTGTACTTTTTGGGTTCTGATGGGATACAACCAGTGGCATGTCCAGGGGGTGGCCCAGGGTGGGGTCCCCCTGAAACCTGATTGGCCACTCCAGTCCCCCCCACCCACAGAAATTTGAGATCTGATAGGTTGTCTCTAAATATATTGATAATTTTGACCAAGACATGTACCGACAGCAAGACTTATCAACCTCACCGTAGAGTGCCCCTCTGTCTTAATATGTGTGGCCTATGAATCTGTCGTTATTCTTTTTGGCCAGAGAGCATCAGATACATGGGCCGCAGATACTAAGATAGAGGGGCGCCATTTGCCTCGTTCGGATGCTTTCTCTAGTGAAATAGATTCAGCCTTTATTATGAAAACACAGATAGACACGAATGCGACGTTATTATAATTTTTTTGTAATTGTTTTGGGGGTGGAAGCTGCCAGGTCTCCCCTTGGCATCCATGAATACACACCACTTTATAGGCTGAGTGTCACTGTAGATGGTTTTTGTAATACATGTCCTTTTCCAATGAAATGACGGGTGCACAGAGCACTGTTGGGATGCCGGACTGTTGGGATGCCGGACTGTTGGGATGCCGGACTGTTGGGATGCCGGACTGTTGGGATGCCGGACTTGTGCAGGTAACCTACTTAACCTACTTTTGAAGTGATGCGTTTTTCACAATCAGATGAAAACATCATGACTGTTTGTGTTGACCCATTATGTCTTTACTATAAAGCCAATGTATTTTTACATTGGAGAAAAAAAACCCATAGAGACCCACAAATATCACAGTATAATTCGACCTCTGAATGGCACTTTCAAGTGAATTTACCGATTGCATACACTGTAACAAGACTTTTGGAATTGATTTAAAACAGGGAAATGGACCAAACCTAATCTGAAGCGTTTCATGTGTTGAACCATTATAATAATATAGAGAAGAAAAAAAATTCACCTTGCAACGATTAAGGTTCAAAATGTTCTGGACCCCCTGAACTGGGTCTGTACGCCACCTTGGCCATCCCATTCAAAATGTTCTGAACCCCCTGAACTGGGTCTGTACGCCACCTTGGCCATCCCATTCAAAATGTTCTGGACCCCCTGAACTGGGTCTGTACGCCACCTTGGCCATCCCATTCAAAATGTTCTGGACCCCCTGAACTGGGTCTGTACGCCACCTTGGCCATCCCATTCAAAATGTTCTGAACCCCCTGAACTGGGTCTGTACGCCACCTTGGCCATCCCATTCAAAATGTTCTGAACCCCCTGAACTGGGTCTGTACGCCACCTTGGCCATCCCATTCAAACTGTTCTGGACCCCCTGAACTGGGTCTGTACGCCACCTTGGCCATCCCATTCAAAATGTTCTGGACCCCCTGAACTGTTCTGGACCCCCCCCTGAACTGTTCTGGACCCCCTGAACTGGGTCTGGACCCCCTGAACTGGGTCTGTACGCCACCTTGGCCATCCCATTCAAAATGTTCTGAACCCCTGAACTGGGTCTGTACGCCACCTTGGCCATCCCATTCAAAATGTTCTGAACCCCTGAACTGGGTCTGTACGCCACCTTGGCCATCCCATTCAAAATGTTCTGGCCATCCCATTCAAAATGTTCCCCTGAACTGGGTCTGTACGCCACCTTGGCCATCCCATTCAAAATGTTCTGGACCCCCTGAACTGGGTCTGTACGCCACCTTGGCCATCCCATTCAAAATGTTCTGAACCCCTGAACTGGGTCTGTACGCCACCTTGGCCATCCCATTCAAAATGTTCTGGACCCCCTGAACTGGGTCTGTACGCCACCTTGGCCATCCCATTCAAAATGTTCTGAACCCCCTGAACTGGGTCTGTACGCCACCTTGGCCATCCCATTCAAAATGTTCTGAACCCCCTGAACTGGGTCTGTACACCACCTTGGCCATCCCCAAAATGTTCAAAATGTTCTGAACCGGGTCTGTACACCACCTTGGCCATCCCATTCAAAATGTTCTGAACCCCCTGAACTGGGTCTGTACGCCACCTTGGCCATCCCATTCAAAATGTTCTGAACCCCCTGAACTGGGTCTGTACACCACCTTGGCCAACCCGCTACTTTGAAAGACAGTTGAACTAAGGTCATGACGTATTTAGAAATGTATATTTTTCAAGAATCAATGTGTATAATGATTCATCTATAAATCCAAAAATAGATGTAGCAAACTGCCAATTCTAGCATGCAATAGGCGGCGTTTGAAAATGAGAGTATCTTATTGGACAAGTCCCTGCAATCTCTCCCTGTTTCAGTCCATTTTATTCCATGTATTACCTAATGAACCTATCTCCCCCTGATGCAGGAAAGGTGATTGGATGAAAGTGTTGAAACAGAACTGAGCCAACCCAAATTCTTACCTTGGAACTTTGCTTTAATGTATTGCTTTGAGCTGGCGTATTTCATCTTCTTTTTGATCGTTGAGTGTTCTGGAGCCCTGCGATTCAAACAGAAGAACACTACGTTTAGAATGTACTCCCAAACATTCTGCCTTGAGTCAATGTCCAAAACCTCTCTCTCACTCCCTCCACTCAAAATGGCTGACATGATAGTGTTATGTATGGTATACAGTGCATGTCCTTGTATTTCTATTTCCACCTATCACCTTCCTTGGGGCTGTCCTTGCTCTCCCAGGAACAGTCACAGGGTTATGGCCCAACCTACCACATGATGAAGACCAGGTCCTCTTTTGGGCTGTCCTTGCTCTCCCAGGAACAGTCATACAGGGTTATGGCCCAACCTACCACATGATGAAGACCAGGTCCTCTTTTGGGCTGTCCTTGCTCTCCCAGGAACAGTCATACAGGGTTATGGTCCAACCTACCACATGATGAAGACCAGGTCCTCTTTGGGGCTGTCCTTGCTCTCCCAGGAACAGTCGTACAGGGCATAACGGCAGTCCTCCGTTGGCATCATGTTGACAATCTTCCTGAATACGTCCTCCTCCCCGTTCAGATCCTTGACCTTAATTGATTGGTAATTGATTAATTAACTGCAATGATATAGTGGTTTTTTTCTCTAGATGCTCACGTTACAACCCCTAATAGCAATAAAAGTAAGAAAGCTTGGACATTGTGGTTCTCTGTATTTTAATGCATTAATATGACACTACATGATTCTATGGCAACCATGTTAGCTCCCAATTACATTATATTATAAAACGTTCAGAGTTTTTAAACAATGCTATGTGTAGGTGAATGTCTAGAATAAGAACAAGATAGCAAATGAGAGATTTAGTACACAACTCCTTAAATTCTTTCTTGGACCTTATTCTACATTTAAAAAAAATTGAGTAAGAAGCAAGGAGAGAGGATGCAAGGAATTGAGGAAATATAAATTAAGAAAAGCTTAGAATGCCTAACTATGCGGTCCTCTGGATCTGAGTTGGTAGAGCACGGTCCTGGGCAGTGGGTTCGATTCCCGGACCACCCATATGTAAAAACAAAATGTCTGCTAAATGACATGGCTCCTCTGACCTTCAGGCACTTGTCCTCGTCCACAACGATACATTTCCCGTCATCGCTGATCTTGAAGAGCACCAGCTTCAGCTGTTCCTGCTTGTCAGCCCCCTGGAGGCGAACTCTGATCTTGTCAAATGTGAGAACAACGTCATCGTGGACCGCTATTCCAGAGGCCTGGTCACAAAGGAGAGAAGGAGAAGAAGACAGCGGTCACAAAGGAGAGAAGGAGAAGACAGCGGTCACAAAGGAGAGAAGGAGAAGACAGCGGTCACAAAGGAGAGAAGGAGAAGACAGCGGTCACAAAGGAGAGAAGGAGAAGACAGCGGTCACAAAGGAGAGAAGGAGAAGACAGCGGTCACAAAGGAGAGAAGGAGAAGACAGCGGTCACAAAGGAGAGAAGGAGAAGACAGCGGTCACAAAGGAGAGAAGAAGACAGCGGTCACAGAAGGAGAAGACAACGGTCACAAAGGAGAAGACAACGGTCACAAAGGAGAAGACAACGGTCACAAAGGAGAAGACAACGGTCACAAAGGAGAAGACAACGGTCACAAAGGAGAAGACAACGGTCACAAAGGAGAAGACAACGGTCACAAAGGAGAAGACAACGGTCACAAAGGAGAAGACAACGGTCACAAAGGAGAGAGGAAGGGTCAGAGGAATGTGGATCTCCCGTTAGTCTACCGATCTCTCAGCGCACTGTTGATGTCTGACTGCCAACAAATGCCACTCGATTCTACATGAAAAAAAATGGGATTGCGCTGCTTCGCAAGTACTCTCAGCTGACTAACGCTATTGGTGTGTTGTAGCCTTAGGAAAACGGTGGAGGCTTCAGTCTGTCACATTCCAGACAGACTGGAACAAGTCAGCACTAGATTCTAAATGTGAACGTTGTCCTGAAGTTGGATTTGACAATGAGTATAATAGAATACATGGGGTATAGAGAGAGAGAGAGAGATACATACATGGGTGTATATATAGAGAGAGAGAGAGATACATACATGGGTGTATAGAGAGAGAGATACATACATGGGTGTATATATAGAGAGAGAGAGATACATACATGGGTGTATATACATGGGGTATAGAGAGAGAGAGAAATACATGGGGTATAGAGAGAGAGAGAGATACATACATGGGTGTATATATATACATAGGGAGAGAGAGAGAGATACATGGGGTATATATATAGAGAGAGAGAGAGATACATGGGGTATATAGAGAGAGAGAGATACATGGGGTATAGAGAGAGAGATACATACATGGGTGTATATATAGAGAGAGAGATACATACATGGGGTATATAGAGAGAGAGACATACATGGGGTATAGAGAGAGAGAGAGATACATGGGTCTATAGAGAGAGAGAGAGATACATGGGGTATAGAGAGAGAGAGAGAGATACATGGGGAGAGAGAGAAATACATGGGGTATAGAGAGAGAGAGAGATACATGGGGTATAGAGAGAGAGAGAGAGATACATGGGGTATAGAGAGAGAGAGAGAGAGAGAGATACATGGGGTATAGAGAGAGAGAGAGATACATGGGGTATAGAGAGAGAGAGAGATACATGGGGTATAGAGAGAGAGAGAGATACATGGGGTACAGAGAGAGAGAGAGATACATGGGGTATAGAGAGAGAGAGAGATACATGGGGTACAGAGAGAGAGAGAGATACATGGGGTATAGAGAGAGAGTGATACATGGGGTATAGAGAGAGAGATATACATGGGGTATAGAGAGAGAGTGATACATGGGGTATAGAGAGAGAGAGATACATGGGGTATAGAGAGAGAGAGATACATGGGGTATAGAGAGAGAGAGATACATGGGGTATAGAGAGAGAGAGATACATGGGGTATAGAGAGAGAGAGATACATGGGGTATAGAGAGAGAGAGATACATGGGGTATAGAGAGAGAGATACATGGGGTATAGAGAGAGAGATACATGGGGTATAGAGAGAGATACATGGGGTATAGAGAGAGAGAGAGAGATACATGGGGTAAAGACAGATGAAATAGACCTCATTCTGATATTTCAGTATACATGGGGTACAGACAGAGGAAATAGACCTCCTTTTAATATTTCAGTGTTTCATATGGTATCTCTCTATAGGAATTAGTTCCCTTGTGAATGTTCTATGCCTCTGTCAGCCACATTCCTGGAGACGGTGGGGAACAAGTCAGCACTAGTAGTATAGCCGCCCTGGCCAATCCTAAACACTCAGGAGGGAGCTGGTTATATAACCCTATGGCACCCTATTCCCTATATAGTGCACTACTTTAAACCAGAGCCCTATGTCACCCTATTCCCTATATAGTGCACTACTTTAGACCAGAACCCTATGTCACCCTATTCCCTATATAGTGCACTACTTTAGAACAGAACCCTATGTCACCCTATTCCCTATATAGTGCACTACTTTAGACCAGAACCCTATGGCACCCTATTCCCTATATAGTGCACTACTTTAGAACAGAACCCTATGGCACCCTATTCCCTATATAGTGCACTACTTTAAACCAGAGCCCTATGTCACCCTATTCCCTATATAGTGCACTACTTTAAACCAGAACCCTATGTCACCCTATTCCCTATATAGTGCACTACTTTAGAACAGAACCCTATGTCACCCTATTCCCTATATAGTGCACTACTTTAGACCAGAACCCTATGGGGCAATTCAAATGCAACCTAAAACAGT
>NC_056452.1:29065128-29087628 GCF_018296145.1 Oncorhynchus tshawytscha | reverse complement strand
GAGTTGTTTCATCTCAGTCCTCCAGTACTAGAGTTGTTTCATCTCAGTCCTCCAGTACTAGAGTTGTCTCAACTCTTCCTCCAGTACTAGTTGTCTCATCTCTTCCTCCAGTACTAGAGTTGTCTCATCTCAGTCCTCCAGTACTAGAGTTCTCATCTCTTCCTCCAGTACTAGAGTTGTTTCATCTCAGTCCTCCAGTACTAGAGTTGTCTCATCTCTTCCTCCAGTACTAGAGTTGTTTCATCTCTTCCTCCAGTACTAGAGTTGTCTCATCTCAGTCCTCCAGTACTAGTTGTCTCATCTCAGTCCTCCAGCACTAGAGTTGTCTCATCTCAGTCCTCCAGTACTAGTTGTCTCATCTCAGTCCTCCAGTACTAGAGTTGTCTCATCTCTTCCTCCAGTACTAGAGTTGTTTCATCTCAGTCCTCCAGTACTAGTTGTCTCATCTCAGTCCTCCAGTACTAGAGTTGTTTCATCTCAGTCCTCCAGTACTAGTTGTCTCATCTCAGTCCTCCAGTACTAGAGTTGTCTCATCTCTTCCTCCAGTACTAGAGTTGTTTCATCTCAGTCCTCCAGTACTAGTTGTCTCATCTCAGTCCTCCAGTACTAGAGTTGTCTCAACTCTTCCTCCAGTACTAGTTGTCTCATCTCTTCCTCCAGTACTAGAGTTGTCTCATCTCAGTCCTCCAGTACTAGAGTTGTCTCATCTCTTCCTCCAGTACTAGAGTTGTCTCATCTCAGTCCTCCAGTACTAGAGTTGTCTCATCTCTTCCTCCAGTACTAGTTGTCTCATCTCAGTCCTCCAGTACTAGTTGTCTCATCTCAGTCCTCCAGTACTAGAGTTGTCTCATCTCATTCCTCCAGTACTAGTTGTCTCATCTCAGTCCTCCAGTACTAGAGTTGTCTCATCTCTTCCTCCAGTACTAGTTGTCTCATCTCAGTCCTCCAGTACTAGTTGTCTCATCTCAGTCCTCCAGTACTAGAGTTGTCTCATCTCTTCCTCCAGTACTAGTTGTCTCATCTCTTCCTCCAGTACTAGAGTTGCCAGTGA
The DNA here is from genome assembly GCF_018296145.1 of Oncorhynchus tshawytscha. Taxonomy (NCBI): domain Eukaryota; kingdom Metazoa; phylum Chordata; class Actinopteri; order Salmoniformes; family Salmonidae; genus Oncorhynchus; species Oncorhynchus tshawytscha. The sequence continues at coordinate 29,086,577 of NC_056452.1, read as the reverse complement.
TTCTAACTCTGATGACAGTGCACACTACACTGAGTGTACAAAACATTAGGAACACCCACTCTTAACCATGACACAGACTGAATAGGTGAATCCAGGTGAAATGTATGCTCCTGTATTGACTTCAATAAGTGTAGATGAAGGGGGGTCCTTAAAGGTCTACTGACTTACCCTTGGGTCAATCTAAGGTTTTTCTCTAGGAATTTGCCTGTGCTTAGCTTTATTCATTTTCTTTTTATCATAAAATACTCCCTTGTCCTTGCCGATGACAAGCATACCCATAACATGATGCAGCCACCACCATGCTTGAAAATATGAAGAGTTGTACTCAGTGCTGTGTTGTGTTGGATTTGCCATTAAACTCTGTAACTATTTTAAAGTCACCATTGATTTCATGGTGAAACACCTGAGCGGTTTCCTTCCTCTCCGGCAACTGAGTTCGGAAGGACGCCTGTATCTTTGTAGTGACTGGGTGTACTGATACACCATCCGTAGCCTGAGTAATGCTCTGTTGATTACCAGCTGTTCATCAACCACCACTCAACAGACTGTAGTGACTGGGTGTACTGATACACCATCCGTAGCCTGAGTAATGCTCTGTTGATTACCAGCCGTTCATCAACCACCACTCAACAGACTGTAGTGACTGGGTGTACTGATACACCATCCGTAGCCTGAGTAATGCTCTGTTGATTACCAGCCGTTCATCAACCACCACTCAACAAACTGTAGTGACTGGGTGTACTGATACACCATCCGTAGCCTGAGTAATGCTCTGTTGATTACCAGTCAGTCGTTCATCAACCACCACTCAACAAACAGTGACTGGGTGTACTGATGAGCCTGAGTAATGCTCTGTTGATTACCAGCCGTTCATCAACCACCACTCAACAGACTGTAGTGACTGGGTGTACTGATACACCATCCGTAGCCTGAGTAATGCTCTGTTGATTACCAGCCGTTCATCAACCACCACTCAACAAACTGTCAAAACTAAAGACAAACAAGAGTACAACGTATCAGTAGACTTTCCCATGGATTCCATCAATGTCCCTTTTAATAATGAACATTTCAGAAAGGACATTTCCAAGACTATAATCGACCTAATGTATATATACAAGCACTTCGCTATACCTGTCAGGACATCTGCTTGATATGTGTATTTAAATACAATTTAATTTGATATATTTTCATTTTTGTACCTTTTTTTTCAACCAGGAATGCAATCTCTATTGCACTCCACACTGCCCTTTTCCACATGGACAAAAGAAACACCTAAGTGAGAAAGCAATTCATTGACTTCAGCTCTGCGTTCAACACCATAGTGCCCTCAAAGCTCATCAATAAGCTAAGGATCCTGGGACTAAACACCTCCCTCTAGAACTGGATCCTGTACTTCCTGACGGGCCGCCCCCAGGTAGGTAACAACACATCCGCCACGCTGATCCTCAACACGGGGGCACCTCAGGGGAGCACCGAGAAAGAGAGAGGGGGGAGTGGGGGTGGAACTTTTGAGTAAAAGTCTATAAGCATTTGGTTTAAAATATACTTAAGTTTCAAAAGTAAAAGTATAACTTTTAATTAACATAATTCCTTATGTTAAGCAACCAGATGACACCATTTTCTAGTTTTTAAAATGTACAGATAGCCAGGGGCACATTCCAACACTCAGACATCATTTACAAGCAAAGCATTTGTGTTTAGTGAGATCGCCAGATCAGAGGCAGTAGAGATGACCAGGGATGTTCTGTTGAATTGGACTATTTCCCTGACCTGCTAAGCATTCAACGTGTAACAAGTACTTTTGGATGTCAAGGACAATGTATTTCTTAAGGAATGTACTGAAGTAAAAGTTGTCAAAAATGTAAATAGCAAAGTACAGATACCCCCCAAAATGACTTAAGTAGTACTTTAAAGTATTGTAACGGCTGCGAAGGAGAGGCGGACCAAAACGCAGCGTGGTTATGGTTCATGTTTTTTAATAAGATACAAACCAATAAACATGGCCAAAAAAAAAAAAAAAAAAAAACAGCCCTATCTGGTGCAGAAAACACAGGAGACAACCACCCCCCAAAACCCAACACAAAACAGGTTACCTAAATATGGTTCCCAATCAGAGACAATGACTAACACCTGCCTCTGATTGAGAACCATATCAGGCCAAACATAGAAATAGACAAACCAGACACACAACATAGAATGCCCACCCAGCTCACGTCCTGACCAACACTAAAACAAGGGAAACACACAAGAACTATGATCAGAACGTGACAAGTATTTTTGCTTCAGTACCTTACACCACTACTTAAAGTCCCATGGACATTTATAGCATGAGGCCAGACTGCCTTCTCCTCTTGTACATCAGACGCAATAGAATAGTCAACAATCCATGCTTCATCTAGATATGTTAGTGCCACTAAATGAATTGAACATTTCGATCAGAGACTCTGTTACTCTGTTACAGAGGAGTGTTAATGCTTTTTTTAAAGGCTGGATCGTGTTGTTGAATTGTATTGTTTTATGTTTTAATTCTGCATTGTTTTGAGTGTTGCTGCCTTGGCCAGGTCTCCCTTGGAGAAGAGACTCTGGTCTCAATGGGCTTTTCAGATCAAATCAAATCAAATCAAATCAAATGTTATTAGTGACATGCGCCGAATACCACAGGTGAAGACCTTACAGTGAAATGCTTACTGACAAGCCACTTACCAACAGTTTAAAAAATATGAATAAGAAATAAAAGTAACAAGCACTTAAAGAGCAGAAGTAAAATAACAATAGCGAGACTATATACAAGGGGGTACCGGTACAGAGTCAATGTGGAGGCTATATACAGAGGGTACCGGTACAGAGTCAATGTGGAGGCTATATACAGGGGGTACCGGTACAGAGTCAATGTGGAGGCTATATACAGAGGGTACCGGTACAGAGTCAATGTGGAGGCTATATACAGGGGGTACCGGTACAGAGTCAATGTGGAGGCTATATACAGAGGGTACCGGTACAGAGTCAATGTGGAGGCTATATACAGAGGGTACCGGTACAGAGTCAATGTGGAGACTATATACAGGGGTACCGGTACAGAGTCAATGTGGAGGCTATATACAGGGGGTACCAGTACAGAGTCAATGTGGAGGCTATATACAGGGGTACCGGTACAGAGTCAATGTGGAGGCTATATACAGGGGTACCGGTACAGAGTCAATGTGGAGGCTATATACAGGGGGTACCGGTACAGAGTCAATATGGAGACTATATACAGGGGGTACCGGTACAGAGTCAATGTGGAGGCTATATACAAGGGGGTACCCGGTACAGAGTCAATGTGGAGGCTATATACAGGGGGTACCGGTACAGAGTCAATGTGGAGGCTATATACAGGGGGTACCGGTACAGAGTCAATGTGGAGACTATATACAGGGGGTACCGGTACAGAGTCAATGTGGAGACTATATACAGGGGTACCGGTACAGAGTCAATGTGGAGGCTATATACAGGGGGTACCAGTACAGAGTCAATGTGGAGGCTATATACAGGGGGTACCGGTATAGAGTCAATGTGGAGGCTATATACAGGGGGTACAGGTACAGAGTCAATGTGGAGACTATATACAGGGGGTACTGGTACAGAGTCAATGTGGAGACTATCTACAGGGTGTTACGGTACAGAGTCAATGTGGAGGCTATATACAGAGGGTACCGGTACAGAGTCAATGTGGAGGCTATATACAGGGGTACCGGTACAGAGTCAATGTGGAGGCTATATACAGGGGTTACCGGTACAGAGTCAATGTGGAGGCTATATACAGGGGGTACCGGTACAGAGTCCATGTGGAGGCTATATACAGGATGTACCGGTACAGTGTCAATGTGGAGACTATATACAGGGTGTTACGGTACATTATTGTACCTAGAATTTCTAAGCAAACCGCTGGAGGCAGGGCTTTCTCATACAGAGCTAAATTTTTATGGAATGGTCTGCCTACCCATGTGAGAGACGCAGACTCGGTCTCAACCTTTAAGTCTTTATTGAAGACTCATCTCTTCAGTAGGTCCTATGATTGAGTGTTGTCTGGCCCAGGAGTGTGAAGGTGAACGGAAAGGCTCTGGAGCAACGAACCACATTTGCTGTCTCTGCCTGGCTGGTTCCCCTCTTTCCACTGGGTTTCTCTGCCTCTAACCCTATTAAAGGGGATGAGTCACTGGTTTACTGGTGCTCTTCTATGCCGTCTCTAGGAGGGGTGCATCACTTGAGTGGGTTGAGTCACTGACGTGATCTTCCTGTCTGGGTTGGCACCCCCCATTGTGTTGTGCCATGGCGGAGAACTTCGTGGGCTATACTCGACCTTGTCTCAGGATGGTAAGTTGGTGGTTGAAGATATCCCTCTAGTAGTGTGGGGGCTGTGCTTTGGCAAAGTGGGTGGGGTTATATCCTTCCTGTTTGGCCCTGTCCGGAGGATATCGTCGGACGGGGCCACAATGTCTCCTGACCCCTCCTGTCTCAGCCTCCAGTATATGGTTCCTCTCTAGGTTCTGGCCATTCTAGGGAGTTTTTCCTAGGATACCGTGCGTCTACACCTGCATTGCTTGCTGTTTGGAGTTTTATGCTGGGTTTCTGTACAGCACTTTGTGACATCAGCTGATGTAAGAAGGGCTTTATAAATACATTTGATTGATTGATTGATTGGTTGTCCCTTCCACTGATTCTACATTTCCTCACAGGGGCATGCTTATCACAAATGGACACAAATTTCATATAAAAATAGTCCCAGGTAGTGTCAACATCGGGAATCAGCATTATGGTACAGATCATGTAAAAACTCTGGCGACGCCCCAGAACTAACTTTAACTTGCACCTTTTTTTATGCAGATTTGAATGTCATTGAGAAAACAGAAAGGTTTCATACTGTATTTTTTCCCCCGCCAACATCCTTTCTGAATGTTAAAGTAATCCAATAGGTAATCATCTAGTTTTTCTAAAGTATTTTAGAAATCAAATTAAATGTAATAATTTTGCAATCAAATTAAATGTAGTAATTTACTCCCCAACCCTGACTAGATGGGAGGGGTTGAGGGACAGGATGTTTCCACCTCTAACTAGCATAGGTACATGTAAGGTTCAGCCTGATGCCCCTTAGGGTCATACAATGACCTATCAATGGTGAAATACAATGACCTATCAATGGTGAAATACAGTGACCTATCAATGGTGAAATACAATGACCTATCAATGGTGAAATACAATGACCTATCAATGGTGAAATACAGTGACCTATCAATGGTGAAATACAATGACCTATCAATGGTGAAATACAATGACCTATCAATGGTGAAATACAGTGACCTATCAATGGTGAAATACAATGACCTATCAATGGTGAAATACAGTGAACTATCAATGGTGAAATACAATGACCTATCAATGGTGAAAACAATGACCTATCAGTGGTGAAATACAGTGACCTATCAATGGTGAAATACAATGACCTATCAATGGTGAAATACAGTGACCTATCAATGGTGAAATACAGTGAACTATCAATGGTGAAATACAATGACCTATCAATGGTGAAATACAATGACCTATCAGTGGTGAAATACAGTGACCTATCAATGGTGAAATACAATGACCTATCAATGGTGAAATACAATGACCTATCAATGGTGAAATACAGTGACCTATCAATGGTGAAATACAATGACCTATCAATGGTGAAATACAGTGACCTATCAATGGTGAAATACAATGACCTATCAATGGTGAAATACAGTGACCTATCAATGGTGAAATACAGTGACCTATCAATGGTGAAATACAATGACCTATCAATGGTGAAATACAATGACCTATCAATGGTGAAATACAGTGACCTATCAATGGTAAAAGAATAAGCATAGGATCTTTATGGAAATATATGGAACATTTTATATAAATGTGTGCATAACTACATTTGTAACATTTACAAATGTGGTAATAATAATACATAAATGGTGAGCTAACTGTTTGTAAATGCCATTATAAATGGTTCATTACCATTCAAATAAATTGTTACCAATAATTATTTTGTTGATCCGTTTTCTAGTGTGTGAACAGATACTCAGGACTTTTTTAAATAGAAAAACAAACACCCGTACAGCGAACACGTTTTTTAAAATAGTTTACTAATGTCCCATACAGAATGAGCAAGTATTTATGAGTAACTATATTCAAAGTTAGTGCAAAACTAGAACTTGAAATGTTCCTAGAAATGTGACACAGAAGAAAATGTAATTAGAAAAAAATCTTTAATCTCAAAAACCATGATCTCTTTTATAGCATCAGCTATCACTACTGGGGGAGTCTAGTTGATTCACTACTGGGGGAGTCTAGTTGATTCACTACTGGCGTTGGGGAGTCTAGTTGATTCACTACTGGCGTTGGGGAGTCTAGTTGATTCACTACTGGCGTTGGGGAGTCTAGTTGATTCACTACTGGCGTTGGGGAGTCTAGTTGATTCACTACTGGCGTTGGGGAGTCTAGTTGATTCCCTCCTGGCTTTGGGAAGTCTAGTTGATTGCCAGGCACAGCCACTGGAAAAATAAAACAAATCCAGTCAGACAGACAAACAAACAAACAGACACACTGTCTGAACAACACAGTCCACGAGCTGGGTGACCAGTAGAGAAAACGCTGACGAAGACTGTCGCTAAAACACATGTCTTTTTCTCTGACGTCTGGTTCTTCAGAACACATTCAAACCTAAACAATATGGCAGTTTGTTCCTTTAACACTATGGCAGTTTGTTCCTTTAACACTATGGCAGTTTGTTCCTTTAACACTATGGCAGTTTGTTCCTTTAACACTATGGCAGTTTGTTCCTTTAACAATATGGCAGTTTGTTCCTTTAACAATATGGCAGTTTGTTCCTTTAACAATATGGCAGTTTGTTCCTTTAACAATATGGCAGTTTGTTCCTTTAACAATATGGCAGTTTGTTCCTTTAACAATATGGCAGTTTGTTCCTTTAACAATATGGCAGTGACTACAGGTTGTTTCTTTAACAATATGGCAGTTTGTTCCTTTAACAATATGGCAGTTTGTTCCTTTAACAATATGGCAGGTTGTTCCTTTAACAATATGGCAGTTTGTTCCTTTAACAATATGGCAGTTTGTTCCTTTAACAATATGGCAGTGACTACAGGTTGTTTCTTTAACAATATGGCAGTTTGTTCCTTTAACAATATGGCAGGTTGTTCCTTTAACAATATGGCAGTTTGTTCCTTTAACACTATGGCAGTTTGTTCCTTTAACAATATGGCAGTTTGTTCCTTTAACAATATGGCAGTTTGTTCCTTTAACAATATGGCAGTGTTTGTTCCTTTAACAATATGGCAGTTTGTTCCTTTAACAATATGGCAGTTTGTTCCTTTAACAATATGGCAGTTTGTTCCTTTAACAATATGGCAGTTTGTTCCTTTAACAATATGGCAGTTTGTTCCTTTAACAATATGGCAGTTTGTTCCTTTAACAATATGGCAGTTTGTTCCTTTAACAATATGGCAGTTTGTTCCTTTAACAATATGGCAGTTTGTTCCTTTAACAATATGGCAGTTTGTTCCTTTAACACTATGGCAGTTTGTTCCTTTAACAATATGGCAGTGACTACAGGTTGTTTCTTTAACCTTTTGAACCCAGCACCCAAATACTATCTGTTACTGTAAACAGTTGAGTTTAGCGTGGCAATTCCTGCTTCCATGCACAATGGTGACCAACATATTGAGTTAAACCACAGTACTATATAATGAAATAGACTAACAGAAGTACATACTTGGGACACATCCAACTCAATCTTCCCAGAGGCGTTGGTATCCAGAGTTTTAAACATCTCTGGTTGGGATTCAAAACAGAAAGAGGTTATTAATCCAATGCAATATTCAATGAATTGATCAATTACCAAATCAATTAACTAATCTGTCAAATCCAAGTTATTTTGCTGCTGAGACATACTGTTCAAGGACCTATATCATCTACAGTTTGGAGGATGTTCCAGGATACCAAACATTTGCAGGATGTATCAGGATGCCAAACATGTGCAGGATGTTCCAGGATACCAAACATTTGCAGGATGTTCCAGGATACCAAACATTTGCAGGATGTTCCAGGATGCCAAACTTTTGCAAGATGTTCCAGGATGCCAAAACATTTGCCGGATGTTCCAGGATGCCAAACATTTGCAGGATGTTCCAGGATGCCAAAACATTTGCTGGATGTTCCAGGATGCCAAAATGTTGCAGGATGTTCCAGGATACCAAACATTTGCCGGATATTCCAGGATGCCAGACATTTGCAGGATGTTCCAGGATGCCAAACATTTGCAGGATGTTCCAGGATGCCAAACATTTGCAGGATGTTCCGGAAGCAACAGACAAACGTATTATCTGTATACTGTATGTCCTTATCTTTGCTTGATTATGGCGGGGGTTTTGTATTCACAGAGCCGCAACCGAATAAATTCATAGTCTTATATTCTCTATTTGCATCCCAATGTTGATGGAAGGGTTGTGTTGTTGTTGAATTGACTTACTGAAGAGCATTTCAACTCTGATGAGACAGTCCACGAAACAGTGAAAGTCGATGGCATAGTGGGCGCTGGCATAACGATTCACTATGACCTGCAGCACTGCACTGTTGATGTGGAAGCCTGAGGAAAAGGACACGGTCATAGAAATACAATGAATAGATTATATTAATATGGACATAACATTCCACATACAGTAACCATCCCAGTAACCATCTAGAGCAATGGTTCTCAACCTATCTAGTGGGTATTTCTGGTCTATCCACAGGGGGTTCCTGGTCTATCCACAGGGGGTTCCTGGTCTATCCACAGGGGGTTCCTGGTCCGTCTACAGGGGGTTCCTAGCCTATTTTACAGGGGGTTCCTGACCTATCTACTGGGTATTCCTGGTCTATCTACAGGGGGTTCCTGGTCTATCTACAGGGGGTTCCTGGTCTATCTACTGGGGATTCCTGGTCTATCTACTGGGGGTTCCTGGTCTATCTACAGGGGGTTCCTGGTCTATCTACAGGGGGTACCTGGCCCGTCTACAGGGGGTTCATGACCTGTCTACAGGGGGTACCTGGCCTATCTACAGAGGGAACCTGGCCCGTCTACAGGGGGTACCTGGCCTGTCTACAGGGGGTACCTGGCCTGTCTACAGGGGGTACCTGGCCTATCTACAGAGGTTACCTGGCCTATCTACAGGAGGTACCTGACCCGTCTACAGGGGGTACCTGGCCTATCTACAGGGGGTACCTGGCCCATCTACAGGGGGTACCTGGCCCATCTACAGGGGGTACCTGGCCTGTCTACAGGGGGTACCTGGCCTATCTACAGGAGGTACCTGACCTGTCTACAGGGGTACATGGCCTATCTACAGGGGGTTCCTGGAAAGATTTAAGAAAATAATGATCAGTTGCACATGAGGGCAGTGATGTAGGACACACAGCTCCTGCAGCCCCCTGTGTCCCCCATAACCCCCACACCCCCACCCCGCAGCACCCGACCCCCCCCCCAAAAAAAAAAAAAAAAAAAAACATGTGTGTTACCTGCTTCTGTCAGAGCACCTCTCATCTCATGTGAACTCATAGTTCCAGAGCGGTCTGAGTCATAACTCTTGAAAATTTCCTGAAGATACCAACCACAGCATGATGTCCAATCAGAACAGAGAAACATATATTACACAGTTCATACATACTGAGGGGGGGTCCTACATCTGAACTTCTATTTAGTCACATTTTCCCTTAGTCATGCACTGATGTCAATGGTGGTTTAATAGATGTCAATGGAAGTTAGGATTCACCCAAGGGTAAATAGTAGACTCATCACAGAATGATTTAGTAAACTCAATCATACATGATCCAGTGAGGCCTGTACAACAACAAAAACATCGTCTACACTCATACCAAGTATTTCTGGATCTTCATCCAAAGCATGTGGAATTCAACCAGTCCCAACTTGGAATTTCCATCTTTCTGGAGACAGATGTTAAGGTTTGTAACCTAAAAGGTACAGGAAGTTCTCAAACATTGTCAATGTCAATGGGTGTTCACTATGTGTGGCATGACTCATGTATATATTGATTGGTTCAAATATACATCTGGCATCATTTGAACAATTTACTCCCTCTTTGTAGAAAATGTTTTGCCTGGTCCAGCACAAACAGATCTGGGACCAGGCTAGTCTTATTGAACCCAATGGCAATAGGAGTTGGCTAGACAGCACAAACAGATCTGGGACCAGGCTAGTCTTATTGAACCCAATGGCAATAGGAGTTGGCTAGACAGCACAAACAGATCTGGGACCAGGCTAGTCTTATTGAACCCAATGGCAATAGGAGTTGGCTAGACAGCACAAACAGATCTGGGACCAGGCTAGTCTTATTGAACCCAATGGCAATAGGAGTTGGCTAGACAGCACAAACAGTTCTGGGACCAGGCTAGTCTTATTGAACCCAATGGCAATAGGAGTTGGCTAGACAGCACAAACAGTTCTGGGACCAGGCTAGTCTTATTGAACCCAATGGCAATAGGAGTTGGCTAGACAGCACAAACAGATCTGGGACCAGGCTAGTCTTATTGAACCCAATGGCAATAGGAGTTGGCTAGACAGCACAAACAGATCTGGGACCAGCACAAACAGATCTGGGACCAGGCTAGTCTTATTGAACCCAATGGCAATAGGAGTTGGCTAGACAGCACAAACAGATCTGGGACCAGGCTAGTCTTATTGAACCCAATGGCAATAGGAGTTGGCTAGACAGCACAAACAGATCTGGGACCAGGCTAGTCTTATTGAACCCAATGGCAATAGGAGTTGGCTAGACAGCACAAACAGATCTGGGACCAGGCTAGTCTTATTGAACCCAATGGCAATAGGAGTTGGCTAGACAGCACAAACAGATCTGGGACCAGGCTAGTCTTATTGAACCCAATGGCAATAGGAGTTGGCTAAACAGCACAAACAGATCTGGGACCAGGCAATAGGAGTTGGCTAGATAGCACAAACAGATCTGGGACCAGGCTAGTCTTATTGAACCCAATGGCAATAGGAGTTGGCTAGCACAAACAGATCTGGGACAGCACTTATTGAAAAAGATCTTGGACCAGGCTAGTCTTATTGAACCCAATGGCAATAGGAGTTGGCTAGACAGCACAAACAGATCTGGGACCAGGCTAGTCTTATTGAACCCAATGGCAATAGGAGTTGGCTAAACAGCACAAACAGATCTGGGACCAGGCTAGTCTTATTGAACCCAATGGCAATAGGAGTTGGCTAGACAGCACAAACAGATCTGGGACCAGGCTAGTCTTATTGAACCCAATGGCAATAGGAGTTGGCTAGACAGCACAAAAAGATCTTGGACCAGGCTAGTCTTATTGAACCCAATGGCAATAGGAGTTGGCTAGACAGCACAAACAGATCTGGGACCAGGCTAGTCTTATTGAACCCAATGGCAATAGGAGTTGGCTAGACAGCACAAACAGATCTGGGACCAGGCTAGTCTTATTGAACCCAATGGCAATAGGAGTTGGCTAGACAGCACAAACAGATCTGGGACCAGGCTAGTCTTATTGAACCCAATGGCAATAGGAGTTGGCTAGACAGCACAAAAGATCTTGGACCAGGCTAGTCTTATTGAACCCAATGGCAATAGGAGTTGGCTAGACAGCACAAACAGATCTGGGACCAGGCTAGTCTTATTGAACCCAATGGCAATAGGAGTTGGCTAGACAGCACAAACAGATCTGGGACCAGGCTAGTCTTATTGAACCCAATGGCAATAGGAGTTGGCTAGACAGCACAAACAGATCTGGGACCAGGCTAGTCTTATTGAACCCAATGGCAATAGGAGTTGGCTAGACAGCACAAAAAGATCGAGTGTAGCATTTCGCTACACTCGCATTAACATCTGCTAACCATGTGTATGTGACAAATAACATTTGATTTGATTTGATCTGGGACCAGGTTATAAAACTGCATGGAGCAGTATAAACATCTGTGAAGGTGTCAAATCAAGATATAGACATAAAAGGCAATAGTATTTGTAACTGTAAAGGATACATCTAGAAGACTGACAATGTGTCGTCCAGTTTCAAGACTAAAACCTTCCGTCTTGATGTCGGCCCCTGGAAACCATCGGGATAAAATAATTCAGTTTGAATGACATTCATTCTAAGGCTCGTTACGTACAATAATATATATAATTATTATAATTTAGAAAGTTATTGAAAATGTCTTTACTTTTAGCGAAAACTTTGTTCAGAATTTCAACAAGTTGGAAGACAGTCACTTCTCCGTCCTGTTTGGGAAATAGAACACAGTAATTTTATCAAACAAAGTAGTCAACTCAGGTCATTATTGTAGGTAAAGCAGTCAACTCAGGTCATTATTGTATGTAAAGCAGTCAACTCAGGTCATTATTGTGTGTAAAGCAGTCAACTCAGGTCATTATTGTACGTAAAGCAGTCAACTCAGGTCATTATTGTATGTAAAGCAGTCAACTCAGGTCATTATTGTGTGTAAAGCAGTCAACTCAGGTCATTATTGTGTGCAAAACCAGAGGGAACTTACACTGCCGGCGATCTGCTTGAACATATGCTTGAAATTGGGATCCACATCTTTCTCTGCCACTTTAATCTGGAGAGAATAGATGTTGATCAATGAGCATATTTTGGATATATTATCTCATAAAAGACAGTCGGGAAAACAGTCGTTCTGAATAGATTAACAATAGACTCTGGAATGAATAAGGGAACAACTAAGGAGTAGGTCAACAGCTTACCTCCTTTACCTCTTCAGCAGGCACCGATCCCATTTCACTGGAATAACACAGTTCATTTCAGTTACACTCTTTATCCCTGGGGTGGCAGGGTAGCCTAGTGATTAGAGCGTTGGACTAGTAACCAGAAGGTTGCAAGTTCAAATCCCCAAGCTGACAAGATACAAATCTGTCATTCTGCCCCTGAACAGCCAGTTAACCCACTGTTCCTAGGCTGTCATTGAAAATAAGAATTTGTTCTTAAAATGACTTGCCTAGGTGGGGGTGTCAACTAGATGATAAACAGTTTGCTGTAGTTATACTTTTAATCCACGAGGTGGAGGTGTATCAACTAGATGATAAACAGGTTGTTTCAGTTACACTCTTTATCCACTAGGTGGAGGTATCAGCTAGATGATAAACAGTTCATTTTAGTTACACTCTATCCACTAGGTGGAGGTAACAGCTAGTAGATACACAGTTTGTTTTAGTTACACTCTTTATCCACTAGGTGGGGGTATAAGCTTGTGGATGAACAGTGCTATCAGAATCCATTGCAAGCTGTTCAAAATTGTGATGACCAACATCCTGCACATATTGGCCCTGTCCAGAAACAACCTGTAGGCCCTTCCCCTTAGCCCCTCCTCCTAGGCACTTCATTAAAGAACCCCTTATCCCGTTCCCCTAGGCACTTCATGGAAAAGCCCCATAGCCCCTTCCCCTAGGCACTTCACGGACGAACCCCTTAAGGAGTTGTTTTGAGACAGGGTAATATTAAGGACTAGGAGTTGTTTCTAGACAGGATCATAGTGTCTAGGAGGTTAAGGACTAGGAGTTGTTTCTAGACAGGATCATATTAAGGACTAGGAGTTGTTTCTAGACAGGACCATATTAAGGACTAGGAGTTGTTTCTAGACAGGATCATATTAAGGACTAGGAGTTGTTTCTAGACAGGACCACGGTGTGTAGGAGGTTAAGGACTAGGAGTTGTTTCTAGACAGGATCATAGTGTCTAGGAGGTTAAGGACTAGGAGTTGTTTCTAGACAGGATCATATTAAGGACTAGGAGTTGTTTCTAGACAGGATCATAGTGTGTAGGAGGTTAAGGACTAGGAGTTGTTTCTAGACAGGATCATATTAAGGACTAGGAGTTGTTTCTAGACAGGACCATATTAAGGACTAGGAGTTGTTTCTAGACAGGACCATATTAAGGACTAGGAGTTGTTTCTAGACAGGATCATAGTGTCTAGGAGGTTAAGGAGTAGGAGTTGTTTCTAGACAGGATCATATTAAGGACTAGGAGTTGTTTCTAGACAGGACCATATTAGGACTAGGAGTTGTTTCTTAAGGACTTGGAGTTGTTTCTAGACAGGATCATAGTGTCTAGGAGGTTAAGGACTCGGAGTTGTTTCTAGACAGGACCATATTAGGACTAGGAGTTGTTTCTTAAGGACTTGGAGTTGTTTCTAGACAGGATCATAGTGTCTGGAGGTTAAGGACTAGGAGTTGTTTCTAGACAGGATCATATTAAGGACTAGGAGTTGTTTCTAGACAGGATCATATTAAGGACTAGGAGTTGTTTCTAGACAGGACCATATTAGGACTAGGAGTTGTTTCTTAAGGACTTGGAGTTGTTTCTAGACAGGATCATAGTGTCTGGAGGTTAAGGACTAGGAGTTGTTTCTAGACAGGATCATATTAAGGACTAGGAGTTGTTTCTAGACAGGATCATATTAAGGACTAGGAGTTGTTTCTAGACAGGACCATATTAAGGACTAGGAGTTGTTTCGAGACAGGATCATATTAAGGACTAGGAGTTGTTCCTTGACAGGATCATATTAAGGAGTAGGAGTTGTTTCTAAACAGGATAATATTAAGGACTAGGAGTTGTTTCTAGACAGGATCATATTAAGGGCTAGGAGTTGTTTCTAGACAGGATCATATTAATGACTAGGAGTTGTTTCTTAAGGACTAAGAGTTGTTTCTAGACAGGATCATATTAAGGGCTAGGAGTTGTTTCTAGACAGGATCATATTAAGGACTAGGAGTTGTTTCTTAAGGACTAGGAGTTGTTTCTAGACAGGATCATAGTGTCTAGAAGGTTGAGGACTAGGAGTTGTTTCTAGACAGGATCATATTAAGGACTAGGAGTTGCTTCTAGACAGGATCATAGTGTCTAGGAGGTTACGGACTAGGAGTTGTTTCTAGACAGGATCATATTAAGGACTAGGAGTTGTTTCTAGACAGGATAATATTAAGGACTAGGAGTTGTTTCTAGACAGGATAATATTAAGGACTAGGAGTTTTTTCTAAACAGGATCATATTAAGGACTAGCAGTTGTTTCTTAAGGACTAAGAGTTGTTTCTAGACAGGATCATATTAAGGACTAGGAGTTGTTTCTAGACAGGACCATATTAAGGACTAGGAGTTGTTTATAGACAGGATCATATTAAGGACTAGGAGTTGTTTCTAGACAGGATCATTTTAAGGACTGGGAGTTGTTTCTAGACAGGATCATATTAAGGGCTAGGAGTTGTTTCTCGACAGGATCATATTAAGGGCTAGGAGTTGTTTCTAGACAGGATCATAGTGTCTAGAAGGTTGAGGACTAGGAGTTGTTTCTAGACAGGATAATATTAAGGACTAGGAGTTGCTTCTAGACAGGATCATATTAAGGGCTAGGAGTTGTTTCTAGACAGGATCATATTAAGGACTAGGAGTTGTTTCTTAAGGACTAGCAGTTGTTTCTAGACAGGGCCATGGTGTGTAGGGGTTAATGACTAGGAGTTGTTTCTAGACAGGATCATTTTAAGGACTGGGAGTTGTTTCGAGACAGGATCATATTAAGGACTAGGAGTTGTTTCTAGACAGGATAAAATTAAGGACTAGGAGTTGTTTCTCGACAGGATCATATTAAGGGCTAGGAGTTGTTTCTAGACAGGATCATAGTGTCTAGAAGGTTGAGGACTCGGAGTTGTTTCTAGACAGGATCATATTAAGGACTAGGAGTTGTTTCTAGACAGGATCATATTAAGGGCTAGGAGTTGTTTCTAGACAGGGCCATGGTGTGTAGGGGTTAATGACTAGGAGTTGTTTCTAGACAGGATCATTTTAAGGACTGGGAGTTGTTTCTAGACAGGATCATATTAAGGACTAGGAGTTGTTCCTAGACAGGATCATATTAAGGAGTAGGAGTTGTTTCTAAACAGGATCATATTAAGGACTAGCAGTTGTTTCTAGACAGGGCCATGGTGTGTAGGGGTTAATGACTAGGAGTTGTTTCTAGACAGGATCATTTTAAGGACTGGGAGTTGTTTCGAGACAGGATCATATTAAGGAGTAGGAGTTGTTTCTAAACAGGATAATATTAAGGACTAGGAGTTTTTTCTAGACAGGATCATATTAAGGACTAGGAGTTGTTTCTTAAGGACTAGGAGTTGTTTCTAGACAGGACCATATTAAGGACTAGGAGTTGTTTATAGACAGGATCACATTAAGGACTAGGAGTTTTTTCTAGACAGGACCATATTAAGGACTAGGAGTTGTTTCTTAAGGACTAGGAGTTGTTTCTAGACAGGACCATATTAAGGACTAGGAGTTGTTTATAGACAGGATCACATTAAGGACTAGGAGTTTTTTCTAGACAGGACCATATTAAGGACTAGGAGTTGTTTCTAGACAGGATCATATTAAGGACTAGGAGTTGTTTCTAGACATGACCATGGTGTGTAGGAGGTTAAGGACTTGGAGTTGTTTCTAGACAGGACCATATTAAGGACTAGGAGTTGATTCTAGACAGGATCATATTAAGGACTAGGAGTTGTTTCTAGACAGGATCATATTAAGGACTAGGAGTTGTTTCTAGACAGGACCATATTAAAGACTTGGAGTTGTTTCTAGACAGGATCATATTAAGGACTTGGAGTTGTTTCTAGACAGGACCACGGTGTGTAGGAGGTTAAGGACTAGGAGTTGTTTCTAGACAGGACCATATTAAGGACTAGGAGTTGTTTCTAGACAGGATCATATTAAGGGCTAGGAGTTGCTTCTAGACAGGATCATATTAAGGACTTGGAGTTGTTTCTAGACAGGACCACGGTGTGTAGGAGGTTAAGGACTAGGAGTTGTTTCTAGACAGGACCATATTAAGGACAAGGAGTTGTTTCTAGACAGGATCATATTAAGGACTAGGAGTTGTTTCTAGACAGGACCATATTAAGGACTAGGAGTTGTTTCTAGACAGGATCATATTAAGGACTAGGAGTTGTTTCTGGACAGGACCATATTAAGGACTAGTAGTTGTTTCTAGACAGGACCATATTAAGGACTAGGAGTTGTTTCTAGACAGGACCATATTAAGGACTAGGAGTTGTTTCTAGACAGGATCATATTAAGGACTAGGAGTTGTTTCTAGACAGGACCACAGTGTTTAGGAGGTTAAGGACCAGGAGTTGTTTCTAGACAGGACCACAGTGTTTAGGAGGTTAGAGGTGAACGTACCTGGTGGCTGCGTGTTTCTCCGAGAACACTCTGAGGATGAAGCTGCCGTTCTTGTGAGGCTGGAAGGTGGAGGGGATGATGACATACTCCCCAGGGGGAAGGCAGAAACGGTCACACACCTACAGAAAAACAAAACAAACTAGAATTAAAGTTAAAATGTAGAATAAGGTTTCAGGATAACAGCCAAGTTCCCTTCAAGCTCCTTCAAATCAAAACATTCTTTCTTAAAAGGTGTAATTAAAATTGTAACCCACTTTACAAGCAGCCGACCTACCTCTCTGGTGTTAATGAAGGTGCTGCTCATGGCCACGTGTTTCTGTCTCAACAGCACATCTGGTCCCAGGTGGATGTTAGATTGACCCTTATACTGAGGAAGTGGAGGGAAGGGGAGAGAGAGAGATCGCTACCATTGTCCTCAGACAAACATTCATCATGGGGGCAATTGATGTGAAAATAGATGAATAGAAAACTGATTGGCAGATACACAGATAAATCAACCGTGGTTTACCAACCAGGAGTGACAAAGACATAGGATATTGTAGGATATCATATAATGCACAGAGCAGGCGGCCTCATTACAGACTGAATTGGATTCATCTATTTGCATGACTTGATTGATGAACACAAACCTCATCAGGAACCTGTAAGAGAAAAGCAGGAACAAGAGTTGTAAATCAACGTAGATGAATCCTGTTGAATTATATTGACATTATATTACCATTATATTACTCTGTACTGGTACCCCTGTGTATAGCCTCCACATTGACTCTGTACCATAACACCCTGTATATAGCCTCCACATTGACTCTGTACCGTAACACCCTGTATATAGCCTCCACATTGACTCTGTACCGGTACCCCTGTATATAGCCTCCACATTGACTCTGTACCGTAACACCCTGTATATAGCCTCCACATTGACTCTGTACCGGTACAACCTGTATATAGTCTCCACATTGACTCTGTACCGGTAGCCCCTGTATATAGCCTCCACATTGACTCTGTACCGGTACCCCTGTATATAGCCTCCACATTGACTCTGTACCGGTACCCCCTGTATATAGCCTCCACATTGACTCTGTACCGTAACACCCTGTATATAGCCTCCACATTGACTCTGTACCGGTACAACCTGTATATAGTCTCCACATTGACTCTGTACCGGTAGCCCCTGTATATAGCATCCACATTGACTCTGTACCGGTACCCCCTGTATATAGCCTCCACATTGACTCTGTACCGGTACCCCCTGTATATAGCCTCCACATTGACTCTGTACCGTAACACCCTGTATATAGCCTCCACATTGACTCTGTACCGGTACACCCTGTATATAGTCTCCACATTGACTCTGTACCGGTACTTCCTGTATATAGCCTCTACATTGACTCTGTACCGGTACAACCTGTATATAGCCTCCACATTGACTCTGTACCGGTACCCTCTGTACATAGCCTCCACATTGACTCTGTACCGTAACACCCTGTATATAGCCTCCACATTGACTCTGTACGGTACCCCTGTATATAGCCTCCACATTGACTCTGTACCGGTACCCCCTGTATATAGCCTCCACATTGACTCTGTACCGGTAGCCCCTGTATATAGCCTCCACATTGACTCTGTACCGTAACACCCTGTATATAGCCTCCACATTGACTCTGTACCGGTAGCCCCTGTATATAGCCTCCACATTGACTCTGTACCGGTAGCCCCTGTATATAGCCTCCACATTGACTCTGTACCGGTAGCCCCTGTATATAGCCTCCACATTGACTCTGTACCGTAACACCCTGTATATAGCCTCCACATTGACTCTGTACCGTAACACCCTGTATATAGCCTCCACATTGACTCTGTACCGTAGTACCCTGTATATAGCCTCCACATTGACTCTGTACCGTAACACCCTGTATATAGCCTCCACATTGACTCTGTACCGGTACACCCTGTATATAGCCTCTACATTGACTCTGTACCGGTACACCCTGTATATAGCCTCCACATTGACTCTGTACCGGTACACCCTGTATATAGCCTCCACATTGACTCTGTACCGGTACACCCTGTATATAGCCTCCACATTGACTCTGTACCGTAGTACCCTGTATATAGCCTCCACATTGACTCTGTACCGTAACACCCTGTATATAGCCTCCACATTGACTCTGTACCGGTACACCCTGTATATAGCCTCCACCTTGACTCTGTACCAGTACACCCTGTATATAGCCTCCACATTGACTCTGTACCGTAACACCCTGTATATAGCCTCCACATTGACTCTGTACCGGTACCCCCTGTATATAGCCTCCACATTGACTCTGTACCGTAACACCCTGTATATAGCCTCCACATTGACTCTGTACCGTAACACCCTGTATATAGCCTCCACATTGACTCTGTACCGGTACACCCTGTATATAGCCTCCACCTTGACTCTGTACCAGTACACCCTGTATATAGCCTCCACATTGACTCTGTACCGTAACACCCTGTATATAGCCTCCACATTGACTCTGTACCGGTACCCCCTGTATATAGCCTCCACATTGACTCTGTACCGTAACACCCTGTATATAGCCTCCACATTGACTCTGTACCGTAACACCCTGTATATAGCCTCCACATTGACTCTGTACCGTAGTACCCTGTATATAGCCTCCACATTGACTCTGTACCGTAACACCCTGTATATAGCCTCCACATTGACTCTGTACCGGTACACCCTGTATATAGCCTCCACATTGACTCTGTACCGGTACACCCTGTATATAGCCTCCACATTGACTCTGTACCAGTACACCCTGTATATAGCCTCCACGTTGACTCTGTACCGTAACACCCTGTATATAGCCTCCACATTGACTCTGTACCGGTACAACCTGTATATAGTCTCCACATTGACTCTGTACCGGTAGCCCCTGTATATAGCCTCCACATTGACTCTGTACCGGTACCCCTGTATATAGCCTCCACATTGACTCTGTACCGGTACCCCCTGTATATAGCCTCCACATTGACTCTGTACCGTAACACCCTGTATATAGCCTCCACATTGACTCTGTACCGGTACAACCTGTATATAGTCTCCACATTGACTCTGTACCGGTAGCCCCTGTATATAGCCTCCACATTGACTCTGTACCGGTACCCCTGTATATAGCCTCCACATTGACTCTGTACCGGTACCCCTGTATATAGCCTCCACATTGACTCTGTACCGTAACACCCTGTATATAGCCTCCACATTGACTCTGTACCGGTACACCCTGTATATAGTCTCCACATTGACTCTGTACCGGTACTTCCTGTATATAGCCTCTACATTGACTCTGTACCGGTACAACCTGTATATAGCCTCCACATTGACTCTGTACCGGTACCCTCTGTACATAGCCTCCACATTGACTCTGTACCGTAACACCCTGTATATAGCCTCCACATTGACTCTGTACCGGTACCCCTGTATATAGCCTCCACATTGACTCTGTACCGGTACCCCTGTATATAGCCTCCACATTGACTCTGTACCGGTAGCCCCTGTATATAGCCTCCACATTGACTCTGTACCGTAACACCCTGTATATAGCCTCCACATTGACTCTGTACCGGTAGCCCCTGTATATAGCCTCCACATTGACTCTGTACCGGTAGCCCCTGTATATAGCCTCCACATTGACTCTGTACCGGTAGCCCCTGTATATAGCCTCCACATTGACTCTGTACCGTAACACCCTGTATATAGCCTCCACATTGACTCTGTACCGTAACACCCTGTATATAGCCTCCACATTGACTCTGTACCGTAGTACCCTGTATATAGCCTCCACATTGACTCTGTACCGTAACACCCTGTATATAGCCTCCACATTGACTCTGTACCGGTACACCCTGTATATAGCCTCTACATTGACTCTGTACCGGTACACCCTGTATATAGCCTCCACATTGACTCTGTACCGGTACACCCTGTATATAGCCTCCACATTGACTCTGTACCGGTACACCCTGTATATAGCCTCCACATTGACTCTGTACCGTAGTACCCTGTATATAGCCTCCACATTGACTCTGTACCGTAACACCCTGTATATAGCCTCCACATTGACTCTGTACCGGTACACCCTGTATATAGCCTCCACCTTGACTCT
>NC_056452.1:28967628-29060128 GCF_018296145.1 Oncorhynchus tshawytscha | reverse complement strand
TGGGAGGGAACACAGGAGAGTTAACCTCTTGGTGTTAGGGGGCAGTATTTTTATTTTTGGAAAAAACGGGAACGTTATTTTTCCAAATATGAAAATACTGCCCCCTAGTCACAAAATTAATGACACAGTGCCATCACTTATGAGAAGGACAACTCTTAATGGCACAGTGCCATCACTTATGAGAAGGACAACTCTTAATGACACAGTGCCATCACTTATGAGAAGGACAACTCTTAATGACACAGTGCCATCACTTATGAGAAGGACAACTCTTAATGGCACAGTGCCATCACTTATGAGAAGGACAACTCTTAATGACACAGTGCCATCACTTATGAGAAGGACAACTCTTAATGACACAGTGCCATCACTTATGAGAAGGACAACTCTTAATGACACAGTGCCATCACTTATGAGAAGGACAAATCTTAATGGCACCGTGCCATCACTTATGAGAAGGACAACTCTTAATGACACAGTGCCCGTCCCCAAGGGGTAGTGGCCGACTTACCAGAACTCCCCATCCTCAGCAACATGAACCAGCTTCAGCTTCTCGTCGGGACGGACATATTTCCATTCACTAGAACTGATCAAAGGGATCCAGCAGTCAGTGTAAATATTGGGGGGTTACAGGTGATCATGGTAATAGTGGACGGGGGTTACAGGTGATCATGGTAATAGTGAAGGGGGGTTACAGGTGATCATGGTAATAGTGGGGGGTTACAGGTGATCATGGGTAATAGTGAGGGGGTTACAGGTGATCATGGTAATAGTGGGGGGTTACAGGTGATCATGGTAATAGTTGGGGGGTTACAGGTGATCATGGTAATAGTTGGGGGGTTTACAGGTGATCATGGTAATAGTTGGGGGGTTACAGGTGATCATGGTAATAGTTGGGGGTTACAGGTGATCATGGTAATAGTTGGGGGGTTACAGGTGATCATGGTAATAGTTGGGGGGTTACAGGTGATCATGGTAATAGTGGGGTGAGGTTTTACAGGTGATCATGGTAATAGTGGAGGGAGGTTTTACAGGTGATCATGGTAATAGTGGGGGGGGGTTTACAGGTGATCATGGTAATAGTGGAGGGAGGTTTTACAGGTGATCATGGTAATAGTGGGGGGAGGTTTTACAGGTGATCATGGTCTGTGCAGTAAGCAGAGATATCCTACATTACACTAGCAAAACGGTAGTAACTGCTCATAGCGTGGAACTGAGAAAAATGGTTTTCATTTACCTTAGTTTCACAGTAACCTTATCCAGTTACTGCTAACATGACCTCCATTTTCTCCTAAACACAATATAATAGAGGCAGGATACTTGTCCACGTGATTAAATGTGTATTTAATGTAGCAAAAATGACTCTTTTTGGACCAATTTAGCCATTACTGCCTTTGTGCTTGGTAGGGCAGTTTTCCACTCTCAATATTGTTTGGTGTAGGTCTTTCTTGTGGACACAGTGGGCATATCGTAGCCTGGTACCAGACCTCTTTGTCCTGTCTTGCCAACTCCTTTGGTGACAATGAGCATTGAAGTTGACAAGACAGCGCAAAGAGATCTGGGACCAGGCTGTAGAGCTTGTTGGTCTTGTAGTCTATTTCAGTGTGCTGCTTGGAAGTCATGATCATTCCCTCACCCATCACTCCAGGGCCCAGTCCACTCCACCTGTCCCCAGGGGTTCCTGATGCGAATCAGCTGGACCGGGTCTCCATGGAGATGGACCTGGATTGAGAACAGGACTCACTTAGGCCTGTGGTCTTATTTAACACACCCAGTACTGTGTTTTTCCACCATATGTTTGTGGATTTATTGAAAGGGTAGGACAGTCAAGGAAAGACATAAAAGGTAGAAGAGCCTTTCAGAAAAACAGATGATCCTGGGGTTAGAGCCATTCAGAAAAACAGATGATGCTGGGGTTAGAGCCCATCAGAAAAACAGATGAACATGAGGTTAGAGCCATTCAGAAAAACAGATGAACATGAGGTTAGAGCCATTCAGAAAGACAGATGAACATGAGGTTAGAGCCATTCAGAAAAACAGATGAACATGAGGTTAGAGCCATTCAGAAAAACAGATGATCCTGGGGTTAGAGCCCATCAGAAAAACAGATGAACATGAGGTTAGAGCCCATCAGAAAAACAGATGATCCTGGGGTTAGAGCCCATCAGAAAAACAGATGAACATGAGGTTAGAGCCCATCAGAAAAACAGATGAACATGAGGTTAGAGCCCATCAGAAAAACAGATGAACATGAGGTTAGAGCCCATCAGAAAGACAGATGAACATGAGGTTAGAGCCCATCAGAAAGACAGATGAACATGAGGTTAGAGCCATTCAGAAAAACAGATGATCCTGGGGTTAGAGCCCATCAGAAAAACAGATGAACATGAGGTTAGAGCCCATCAGAAAAACAGATGAACATGAGGTTAGAGCCCATCAGAAAAACAGATGATCCTGGGGTTAGAGCCCATCAGAAAAACAGATGAACATGAGGTTAGAGCCCATCAGAAAAACAGATGATCCTGGGGTTAGAGCCCATCAGAAAAACAGATGAACCTGGGGTTAGAGCCCATCAGAAAAACAGATGATCCTGGGGTTAGAGCCCATCAGAAAAACAGATGAACATGAGGTTAGAGCCCATCAGAAAAACAGATGATCCTGGGGTTAGAGCCCATCAGAAAAACAGATGAACATGAGGTTAGAGCCCATCAGAAAAACAGATGATCCTGGGGTTAGAGCCCATCAGAAAAACAGATGAACCTGGGGTTAGAGCCCATCAGAAAAACAGATGATCCTGGGGTTAGAGCCCATCAGAAAAACAGATGAACATGAGGTTAGAGCCCATCAGAAAAACAGATGATCCTGGGGTTAGAGCCCATCAGAAAAACAGATGAACATGGGGTTAGAGCCCATCAGAAAAACAGATGATCCTGGGGTTAGAGCCCATCAGAAAAACAGATGAACATGAGGTTAGAGCCCATCAGAAAAACAGATGATCCTGGGGTTAGAGCCCATCAGAAAAACAGATGAACATGAGGTTAGAGCCCATCAGAAAAACAGATGAACATGAGGTTAGAGCCCATCAGAAAAACAGATGAACATGAGGTTAGAGCCCATCAGAAAAACAGATGAACATGAGGTTAGAGCCCATCAGAAAGACAGATGAACATGAGGTTAGAGCCCATCAGAAAACAGATGAACATGAGGTTAGAGCCCATCAGAAAAACAGAAACAGATGAGCCCATCAGAAAAACAGATGATCCTGGGGTTAGAGCCCATCAGAAAAACAGATGAACATGAGGTTAGAGCCCATCAGAAAAACAGATGATCCTGGGGTTAGAGCCCATCAGAAAAACAGATGAACATGAGGTTAGAGCCCATCAGAAAAACAGATGAACATGAGGTTAGAGCCCATCAGAAAAACAGATGAACATGAGGTTAGAGCCCATCAGAAAACAGATGAACATGAGGTTAGAGCCCATCAGAAAGACAGATGAACATGAGGTTAGAGCCCATCAGAAAAACAGATGATCCTGGGGTTAGAGCCCATCAGAAAAACAGATGAACATGAGGTTAGAGCCCATCAGAAAAACAGATGAACATGAGGTTAGAGCCCATCAGAAAAACAGATGATCCTGGGGTTAGAGCCCATCAGAAAAACAGATGAACATGAGGTTAGAGCCCATCAGAAAAACAGATGAACCTGGGGTTAGAGCCCATCAGAAAAACAGATGAACCTGGGGTTAGAGCCCATCAGAAAAACAGATGAACCTGAGGTTAGAGCCCATCAGAAAAACAGATGAACATGAGGTTAGAGCCCATCAGAAAACAGATGATCCTGGGGTTAGAGCCCATCAGAAAAACAGATGAACATGAGGTTAGAGCCCATCAGAAAAACAGATGATCCTGGGGTTAGAGCCCATCAGAAAAACAGATGAACCTGGGGTTAGAGCCCATCAGAAAAACAGATGATCCTGGGGTTAGAGCCCATCAGAAAAACAGATGAACATGAGGTTAGAGCCCATCAGAAAAAAATGACAGCCCATGAAAAACAGATGAACCTGGGGTTAGAGCCCATCAGAAAAACAGATGATCAAAACAGGTTAGAGCCCATCAGAAAAACAGATGAACATGAGGTTAGAGCCCATCAGAAAAACAGATGATCCTGGGGTTAGAGCCCATCAGAAAAACAGATGAACATGAGGTTAGAGCCCATCAGAAAAACAGATGAACATGAGGTTAGAGCCCATCAGAAAAACAGATGAACATGAGGTTAGAGCCCATCAGAAAACAGATGAACATGAGGTTAGAGCCCATCAGAAAAACAGATGATCCTGGGGTTAGAGCCCATCAGAAAAACAGATGAACATGAGGTTAGAGCCCATCAGAAAAACAGATGAACATGGGGTTAGAGCCCATCAGAAAAACAGATGATCCTGGGGTTAGAGCCCATCAGAAAAACAGATGAACATGAGGTTAGAGCCCATCAGAAAAACAGATGATCCTGGGGTTAGAGCCCATCAGAAAAACAGATGAACCTGGGGTTAGAGCCCATCAGAAAAACAGATGATCCTGGGGTTAGAGCCCATCAGAAAAACAGATGAACATGGGGTTAGAGCCCATCAGAAAAACAGATGAACATGAGGTTAGAGCCCATCAGAAAAACAGATGAACATGAGGTTAGAGCCCATCAGAAAAACAGATGATCCTGGGGTTAGAGCCCATCAGAAAAACAGATGAACATGAGGTTAGAGCCCATCAGAAAAACAGATGATCCTGGGGTTAGAGCCCATCAGAAAAACAGATGACCTGGGGAGAGCCCATCAGAAAAACAGATGATCCTGGGGTTAGAGCCCATCAGAAAAACAGATGAACATGAGGTTAGAGCCCATCAGAAAAACAGATGATCCTGGGGTTAGAGCCCATCAGAAAAACAGATGAACATGAGGTTAGAGCCCATCAGAAAAAAATGACAGATGAAAAACAGATGAACCTGGGGTTAGAGCCCATCAGAAAAACAGATGATCCTGGGGTTAGAGCCCATCAGAAAAACAGATGAACATGAGGTTAGAGCCCATCAGAAAAACAGATGATCCTGGGGTTAGAGCCCATCAGAAAAACAGATGAACATGAGGTTAGAGCCCATCAGAAAAAAAAACAGATGCCCATCAGAAAAACAGATGAACATGAGGTTAGAGCCCATCAGAAAAACAGAGATGAGGTTAGAGCCCATCAGAAAAACAGATGAACATGAGGTTAGAGCCCATCAGAAAAACAGATGAGGTTAGAGCCCATCAGAAAAGACAGATGAACATGAGGTTAGAGCCCATCAGAAAAACAGATGATCCTGGGGTTAGAGCCCATCAGAAAAACAGATGAACCTGGGGTTAGAGCCCATCAGAAAAACAGATGATCCTGGGGTTAGAGCCCATCAGAAAACAGATGAACATGAGGTTAGAGCCCATCAGAAAAACAGATGAACATGAGGTTAGAGCCCATCAGAAAAACAGATGAACATGAGGTTAGAGCCCATCAGAAAACAGATGAACATGAGGTTAGAGCCCATCAGAAAAACAGATGATCAGAAAGAAAAACAGATGAACATGAGGTTAGAGCCCATCAGAAAAACAGATGAACATGAGGTTAGAGCCCATCAGAAAAACAGATGACATGAGGTTAGAGCCATCAGAAAAACAGATGATCCTGGGGTTAGAGCCCATCAGAAAAACAGATGAACATGAGGTTAGAGCCCATCAGAAAAACAGATGAACCTGGGGTTAGAGCCCATCAGAAAAACAGATGAACATGAGGTTAGAGCCCATCAGAAAAAAAACAGCCCATGATCCTGGGGTTAGAGCCCATCAGAAAAACAGATGAACATGAGGTTAGAGCCCATCAGAAAAACAGATGATCCTGGGGTTAGAGCCCATCAGAAAAACAGATGAACATGAGGTTAGAGCCCATCAGAAAAACAGATGAACATGAGGTTAGAGCCCATCAGAAAAACAGAGATGAGGTTAGAACAGCCCATCAGAAAACAGATGAGGTTAGAGCCCATCAGAAAAACAGATGAACAGATGAACATGAGGTTAGAGCCCATCAGAAAAAAAACAGATGAAAAACAGATGAACCTGGGGTTAGAGCCCATCAGAAAAACAGATGATCCTGGGGTTAGAGCCCATCAGAAAAACAGATGAACATGAGGTTAGAGCCCATCAGAAAAACAGATGAACATGAGGTTAGAGCCCATCAGAAAAACAGATGAACATGAGGTTAGAGCCCCCATCAGCCCAAAGACAGATGAACATGAGGTTAGAGCCATTCAGAAAAACAGATGATCCTGGGGTTAGAGCCCATCAGAAAAACAGATGAACATGAGGTTAGAGCCCATCAGAAAAACAGATGAACATGAGGTTAGAGCCCATCAGAAAAACAGATGATCCTGGGGTTAGAGCCCATCAGAAAAACAGATGAACATGAGGTTAGAGCCCATCAGAAAAACAGATGAACCTGGGGTTAGAGCCCATCAGAAAAACAGATGAACCTGGGGTTAGAGCCCATCAGAAAAACAGATGATCCTGGGGTTAGAGCCCATCAGAAAGACAGATGAACATGAGGTTAGAGCCCATCAGAAAAACAGATGAACATGAGGTTAGAGCCCATCAGAAAAACAGATGAACATGAGGTTAGAGCCCATCAGAAAAACAGATGAACATGAGGTTAGAGCCCATCAGAAAAACAGATGAACATGAGGTTAGAGCCCATCAGAAAGACAGATGAACATGAGGTTAGAGCCATTCAGAAAAACAGATGATCCTGGGGTTAGAGCCCATCAGAAAAACAGATGAACATGAGGTTAGAGCCCATCAGAAAAACAGATGAACATGAGGTTAGAGCCCATCAGAAAAACAGATGATCCTGGGGTTAGAGCCCATCAGAAAAACAGATGAACATGAGGTTAGAGCCCATCAGAAAAACAGATGATCCTGGGTTAGAGCCCATCAGAAAAACAGATGAACCTGAGCCCATCAGAAAAACAGATGAACCTGGGGTTAGAGCCCATCAGAAAAACAGATGAACATGAGGTTAGAGCCCATCAGAAAAACAGATGAACATGAGGTTAGAGCCCATCAGAAAAACAGATGAACATGGGGTTAGAGCCCATCAGAAAAACAGATGAACATGAGGTTAGAGCCCATCAGAAAAACAGATGAACATGAGGTTAGAGCCCATCAGAAAACAGATGAACATGAGGTTAGAGCCATCAGAAAAACAGATGATCCTGGGGTTAGAGCCCATCAGAAAAACAGATGAACATGAGGTTAGAGCCCATTCAGAAAAACAGATGATCCTGGGGTTAGAGCCCATCAGAAAAACAGATGAACATGAGGTTAGAGCCCATCAGAAAAACAGATGAACCTGGGGTTAGAGCCCATCAGAAAAACAGATGAACCTGGGGTTAGAGCCCATCAGAAAAACAGATGATCCTGGGGTTAGAGCCCATCAGAAAAACAGATGAACATGAGGTTAGAGCCCATCAGAAAAACAGATGATCCTGGGGTTGAGCCCATCAGAAAAACAGATGAACCTGGGGTTAGAGCCCATCAGAAAAACAGATGATCCTGGGGTTAGAGCCCATCAGAAAAACAGATGAACATGAGGTTAGAGCCCATCAGAAAAACAGATGAACATGAGGTTAGAGCCCATCAGAAAAACAGATGAACATGAGGTTAGAGCCCATCAGAAAACAGATGAACATGAGGTTAGAGCCCATCAGAAAAAAGACAGATGAACATGAGCCCATCAGAAAACAGATGAACATGAGGTTAGAGCCCATCAGAAAAACAGATGAACATGAGGTTAGAGCCCATCAGAAAAACAGATGACAGCCCATCAGAAAAACAGATGAACATGAGGTTAGAGCCCATCAGAAAAACAGATGAACCTGGGGTTAGAGCCCATCTGGGGTTAGAGCCCATCAGAAAAACAGATGAGCCCATCAGAAAACAGGTTAGAGCCCATCAGAAAACAGATGAACATGAGGTTAGAGCCCATCAGAAAACAGATGAACATGAGGTTAGAGCCCATCAGAAAACAGATGATGTTAGAGCCCATCAGAAAGACAGATGAACATGAGGTTAGAGCCATTCAGAAAAACAGATGATCCTGGGGTTAGAGCCCATCAGAAAAACAGATGAACATGAGGTTAGAGCCCATCAGAAAAACAGATGAACATGAGGTTAGAGCCCATCAGAAAAACAGATGATCCTGGGGTTAGAGCCCATCAGAAAAACAGATGAACATGAGGTTAGAGCCCATCAGAAAAACAGATGATCCTGGGGTTAGAGCCCATCAGAAAAACAGATGAACCTGGGGTTAGAGCCCATCAGAAAAACAGATGATCCTGGGGTTAGAGCCCATCAGAAAAACAGATGAACATGAGGTTAGAGCCCATCAGAAAAACAGATGAACATGAGGTTAGAGCCCATCAGAAAAACAGATGAACATGAGGTTAGAGCCCATCAGAAAGACAGATGAACATGAGGTTAGAGCCCATCAGAAAAACAGATGAACATGAGGTTAGAGCCCATCAGAAAAACAGATGAACCTGGGGTTAGAGCCCATCAGAAAAACAGATGATCCTGGGGTTAGAGCCCTTCAGAAAAACAGATGAACATGAGGTTAGAGCCATTCAGAAAAACAGATGAACATGAGGTTAGAGCCATTCAGAAAAACAGATGAACATGAGGTTAGAGCCCATCAGAAAAACAGATGAACATGAGGTTAGAGCCCATCAGAAAGACAGATGAACATGAGGTTAGAGCCCATCAGAAAGACAGATGAACATGAGGTTAGAGCCATTCAGAAAAACAGATGATCCTGGGGTTAGAGCCCATCAGAAAAACAGATGAACATGAGGTTAGAGCCCATCAGAAAAACAGATGAACATGAGGTTAGAGCCCATCAGAAAAACAGATGATCCTGGGGTTAGAGCCCATCAGAAAAACAGATGAACATGAGGTTAGAGCCCATCAGAAAAACAGCCCATCAGAAAAACAGATGAACCTGGGGTTAGAGCCCATCAGAAAAACAGATGAACCTGGGGTTAGAGCCCATCAGACAGATGAACATGAGGTTAGAGCCCATCAGAAAAACAGATGAACATGAGGTAGAGCCCATCAGAAAGACAGATGAACATGAGGTTAGAGCCCATCAGAAAGACAGATGAACATGAGGTTAGAGCCCATCAGAAAGACAGATGAACATGAGGTTAGAGCCATTCAGAAAACAGATGATCCTGGGGTTAGAGCCCATCAGAAAAACAGATGAACATGAGGTTAGAGCCCATCAGAAAACAGATGAACATGAGGTTAGAGCCCATCAGAAAAACAGATGATCCATCAGAAAACAGATGGAGGTTAGAGCCCATCAGAAAAACAGATGAACATGAGGTTAGAGCCCATCAGAAAAACAGATGAACATGAGGTTAGAGCCCATCAGAAAAACAGATGATCCTGGGTTAGAGCCCATCAGAAAAACAAAACAGATCCTGGGGTTAGAGCCCATCAGAAAAACAGATGAACCTGGGGTTAGAGCCCATCAGAAAAACAGATGATCCTGGGGTTAGAGCCCATCAGAAAACAGATGAACATGAGGTTAGAGCCCATCAGAAAAACAGATGAACATGAGGTTAGAGCCCATCAGAAAAACAGATGAACCTGGGGTTAGAGCCCATCAGAAAAACAGATGATGAGGTTAGAGCCCATCAGAAAAACAGATGAACATGAGGTTAGAGCCCATCAGAAAACAGATGAACATGAGGTTAGAGCCCATCAGAAAGACAGATGAACATGAGGTTAGAGCCCATCAGAAAGACAGAAACATGAGTTAGAGCCCATCAGAAAAACAGATGATCCTGGGGTTAGAGCCCATCAGAAAAACAGATGAACATGAGGTTAGAGCCCATCAGAAAAACAGATGAACATGAGGTTAGAGCCCATCAGAAAAACAGATGAACCTGGGGTTAGAGCCCATCAGAAAAACAGATGAACATGAGGTTAGAGCCCATCAGAAAAACAGATGATCCTGGGGTTAGAGCCCATGAAAAACAGATGAACCTGGGGTTAGAGCCCATCAGAAAAACAGATGATCCTGGGGTTAGAGCCCATCAGAAAACAGATGAACATGAGGTTAGAGCCCATCAGAAAAACAGATGAACATGAGGTTAGAGCCCATCAGAAAGACAGATGAACATGAGGTTAGAGCCCATCAGAAAGACAGATGAACATGAGGTTAGAGCCATTCAGAAAAACAGATGATCCTGGGGTTAGAGCCCATCAGAAAAACAGATGAACATGAGGTTAGAGCCCATCAGAAAAACAGATGAACATGAGGTTAGAGCCCATCAGAAAAACAGATGAACATGAGGTTAGAGCCCATCAGAAAAACAGATGAACATGAGGTTAGAGCCCATCAGAAAAACAGATGATCCTGGGGTTAGAGCCCATCAGAAAAACAGATGAACATGAGGTTAGAGCCCATCAGAAAAACAGATGAACCTGGGGTTAGAGCCCATCAGAAAAACAGATGAACCTGGGGTTAGAGCCCATCAGAAAAACAGATGAACATGAGGTTAGAGCCCATCAGAAAAACAGATGAACCTGGGGTTAGAGCCCATCAGAAAAACAGATGAACATGAGGTTAGAGCCCATCAGAAAGACAGATGAACATGAGGTTAGAGCCCAACAGAAAGACAGATGAACATGAGGTTAGAGCCCATCAGAAAAACAGATGAACCTGGGGTTAGAGCCCATCAGAAAAACAGATGAACATGAGGTTAGAGCCCATCAGAAAAACAGATGAACATGAGGTTAGAGCCCATCAGAAAAACAGATGAACATGAGGTTAGAGCCCATCAGAAAAACAGATGAACATGAGGTTAGAGCCCATCAGAAAAACAGATGAACATGAGGTTAGAGCCCATCCATCAGAAAAACAGATGAACATGAGGTTAGAGCCCATCAGAAAACAGATGAACATGAGGTTAGAGCCCATCAGAAAAACAGATGAACCTGGGGTTAGAGCCCATCAGAAAAACAGATGAACATGAGGTTAGAGCCCATCAGAAAAACAGATGAACATGAGGTTAGAGCCCATCAGAAAAACAGATGCCCATCAGAAAAACAGATGATCCTGGGGTTAGAGCCCATCAGAAAAACAGATGAACATGAGGTTAGAGCCCATCAGAAAAACAGATGATCCTGGGGTTAGAGCCCATCAGAAAAACAGATGAACCTGGGGTTAGAGCCCATCAGAAAAACAGATGATCCTGGGGTTAGAGCCCATCAGAAAAACAGATGAACATGAGGTTAGAGCCCATCAGAAAAACAGATGAACATGAGGTTAGAGCCCATCCATCAGAAAGAAAAACAGATGAACATGAGGTTAGAGCCCATCAGAAAAACAGATGAACATGAGGTTAGAGCCCATCAGAAAAACAGATGAACATGAGGTTAGAGCCCATCAGAAAAAAGACAGATGAACATGAGGTTAGAGCCATCAGAAAAACAGATGATCCTGGGGTTAGAGCCCATCAGAAAAACAGATGAACATGAGGTTAGAGCCCATCAGAAAAACAGATGAACATGAGGTTAGAGCCCATGAGGTTAGAGCCCAGAAAAACAGATGATCCTGGGGTTAGAGCCCATCAGAAAAACAGATGAACATGAGGTTAGAGCCCATCAGAAAAACAGATGATCCTGGGGTTAGAGCCCATCAGAAAAACAGATGAACCTGGGGTTAGAGCCCATCAGAAAAACAGATGATCCTGGGGTTAGAGCCCATCAGAAAACAGATGAACATGAGGTTAGAGCCCATCAGAAAAACAGATGAACATGAGGTTAGAGCCCATCAGAAAAACAGATGAACATGAGGTTAGAGCCCATCAGAAAGACAGATGAACATGAGGTTAGAGCCCATCAGAAAAACAGATGACTGGGGTTAGAGCCCATGAAAAACAGATGAACATGAGGTTAGAGCCCATCAGAAAAACAGATGATCCTGGGGTTAGAGCCCATCAGAAAAACAGATGAACCTGGGGTTAGAGCCCATCAGAAAAACAGATGATCCTGGGGTTAGAGCCCATCAGAAAAACAGATGAACATGAGGTTAGAGCCCATCAGAAAAACAGATGAACATGAGGTTAGAGCCCATCAGAAAAACAGATGAACCTGAGGTTAGAGCCCATCAGAAAACAGATGAACATGAGGTTAGAGCCCATCAGAAAGACAGATGAACATGAGGTTAGAGCCCATCAGAAAGACAGATGAACATGAGGTTAGAGCCCATCAGAAAAACAGATGAACCTGGGGTTAGAGCCCATCAGAAAAACAGATGAACATGAGGTTAGAGCCCATCAGAAAAACAGATGATCCTGGGGTTAGAGCCCATCAGAAAAACAGATGAACATGAGGTTAGAGCCCATCAGAAAAACAGATGAACATGAGGTTAGAGCCCATCAGAAAGACAGATGAACATGAGGTTAGAGCCCATCAGAAAGACAGATGAACATGAGGTTAGAGCCATTCAGAAAAACAGATGATCCTGGGGTTAGAGCCCATCAGAAAAACAGATGAACATGAGGTTAGAGCCCATCAGAAAACAGATGAACATGAGGTTAGAGCCCATCAGAAAAACAGATGAACCTGGGGTTAGAGCCCATCAGAAAAACAGATGAACATGAGGTTAGAGCCCATCAGAAAAACCCATCAGAAAAACAGATGATCCTGGGGTTAGAGCCCATCAGAAAAACAGATGAACATGAGGTTAGAGCCCATCAGAAAAACAGATGATCCTGGGGTTAGAGCCCATCAGAAAAACAGATGAACCTGGGGTTAGAGCCCATCAGAAAAACAGATGAACCTGGGGTTAGAGCCCATCAGAAAACAGATGAACATGAGGTTAGAGCCCATCAGAAAAACAGATGAACATGATGAGGTTAGAGCCCATCAGAAAAACAGATGATCCTGGGGTTAGAGCCCATCAGAAAAACAGATGAACATGAGGTTAGAGCCCATCAGAAAAACAGATGAACATGAGGTTAGAGCCCATCAGAAAGACAGATGAACATGAGGTTAGAGCCCATCAGAAAGACAGATGAACATGAGGTTAGAGCCATTCAGAAAAACAGATGATCCTGGGGTTAGAGCCCATCAGAAAACAGATGAACATGAGGTTAGAGCCCATCAGAAAACATGAGCCCATCAGAAAAACAGATGTTAGAGCCCATCAGAAAAACAGATGAACATGAGGTTAGAGCCCATCAGAAAAACAGATGATCCTGGGGTTAGAGCCCATCAGAAAAACAGATGAACCTGGGGTTAGAGCCATTCAGAAAAACAGATGATGCTGGGGTTAGAGCCCATCAGAAAAACAGATGAACATGAGGTTAGAGCCATTCAGAAAAACAGATGAACATGAGGTTAGAGCCATTCAGAAAGACAGATGAACATGAGGTTAGAGCCCATCAGAAAAACAGATGAACATGAGGTTAGAGCCATTCAGAAAAACAGATGATCCTGGGGTTAGAGCCCATCAGAAAAACAGATGAACATGAGGTTAGAGCCCATCAGAAAAACAGATGAACATGAGGTTAGAGCCCATCAGAAAAACAGATGATCCTGGGGTTAGAGCCCATCAGAAAAACAGATGAACATGAGGTTAGAGCCCATCAGAAAAACAGATGATCCTGGGGTTAGAGCCCATCAGAAAAACAGATGAACCTGGGGTTAGAGCCCATCAGAAAAACAGATGATCCTGGGGTTAGAGCCCATCAGAAAGACAGATGAACATGAGGTTAGAGCCCATCAGAAAAACAGATGAACATGAGGTTAGAGCCCATCAGAAAAACAGATGATCCTGGGGTTAGAGCCCATCAGAAAAACAGATGAACATGAGTTTAGAGCCCATCAGAAAGACAGATGAACATGAGGTTAGAGCCCATCAGAAAGACAGATGAACATGAGGTTAGAGCCATTCAGAAAAACAGATGATCCTGGGGTTAGAGCCCATCAGAAAAACAGATGAACATGAGGTTAGAGCCATTCAGAAAAACAGATGATCCTGGGGTTAGAGCCCATCAGAAAAACAGATGAACATGAGGTTAGAGCCCATCAGAAAAACAGATGAACATGAGGTTAGAGCCCATCAGAAAGACAGATGAACATGAGGTTAGAGCCCATCAGAAAGACAGATGATCCTGGGGTTAGAGCCCATCAGAAAGACAGATGATCCTGGGGTTAGAGCCCATCAGAAAGACAGATGATCCTGGGGTTAGTGCCCATCAGAAATAAAGGTGAACCTGGGGTAAATGGTGCTGGTACAGTGTGGACACTGTGATATGTAGGTACTTTACCTCTTCAGCACCGGTGACAGAGTATGCGTGTCCCTTCACCAGTTTAAGAGCTGTCACTGCCTCTGTCTCATAGGAATTGGTGATCTAAAAAATAAACAATTGTGATGTTAGTATCTAAATCAATCAATTAATAAATGTAAATATCTAAGTCCAACCTACATCAATGGAACAGCCCAGTAGAGAGCCCAGGCCCAGAGCCTTCTCCATGATCTTGAAGAGGTGAGGAGGAGCTTTGTCCAACTGGTATATCTCTGCTATCCCTCCTGTGAAGTCCTCAAACCCCTCGATGGTGGAGCCACCTGACAGAGACTCATAGCATCCATTCACCCTGAGACAGAGACAGAGAGACAATATATTCAGACTCATAGCATCCATTCACCCTGAGACAGAGAGACAGACAATATATTCAGACTCATAGCATCCATTCACCCTGAGACAGAGACAGAGAGACAATATATTCAGACTCATAGCATCCATTCACCCTGAGACAGAGACAGAGAGACAATATATTCAGACTCATAGCATCCATTCACCCTGAGACAGGCAATATATTCAGTGACACAGTGAGGTCCAACAAGTATTGGGACAGTGACAAGTTTGTTGTTGTTTTGGCTCTGTACTCCAGCACTTTGGATTGGAAATCATATAACGATTATGAGGTTAAAGTACAGACTGTCAGCTTTAATTTGAAGGTATCTTCATCCATATCAGGTGAACAGTTTAGAAATTACAGCACTTTTTGATATTTATGTCTCATGATTATTCACAATTTATTTAAGTAGGCAAGTCAATTAAGAAATTCTGGTGCCCATCAGATTCTTATGTTCTTGCTTTCAAATTCTTATTTTCAATGACGGCCTAGGAACAGTGGGTTAACTGCCTTGTTCAGGGGGCAGAACAACAGATTTTTACCTTGTTGGGTCAGGGATTTGATCATGTAACCTTTTGGATACTAGTCCAACGCACTAACCACTAGGCTACCTGTCACCCCTGGTGCTGTGTCTTAGCATAAACCATGTATCTTAGCATAAATCATGTATGTGTTACAGTACTGTATCTTAGCATAAACCATGTATCTTAGCATAAATCATGTATGTATTATGGTGCTGTATCTTACTTGGCGTAGGCCTTCTCCAGCAGGGCGCTCCAGAACTCAGAGCCCTCGGCTGAGTGAACAAACAGCAGCTTTCCATCTCTGGTGGGCAGCCGGTCGTCAATCACCACGTCCACCCACTCACCAAACTGCCAGAACTGAAGAGGACCACAACAGACAACATTCCATAGAATGTTTCAACATGTCACAAAGAGAGTGAATCCCATGGCAGAACATGGGGAAAGCATACTGGACACTACAACCGTCTCTAAACCTAGAAACGATCTAACTTCCACAGGTGTAAAGTAGGTGTAAAACAAGTCCCCTATGACAGAAATAAAAGGGGAAATTCAGTAAAAGGATCTTGGAAAAACATGTGTACTTGTCTTTCTCACACTAGCAATGACTGACATACTGTATGTGACTGTTTTATCTACTTTAGTTTAAATTCAAGTTGCCCCTGGATAAGAGTGTTTGCTCAATGAACAATATGTAAATGTCAATGAATGGAGAGTGTTGAGGATTGGGAAAAACTAGATGTTAAAACCCTTGACCCCTAACCCCTGACCCCTAACCCCTGACCCCTGACCTGGAAGTGAAAGATGCCAGCGTAGCGGTCAGTGAAGCTCTGTTCAGGAGGAACGACCCTGGCCAGCACTCTCTCGTCCAGGGTCAGTGATGCAATAGCAGCCAGCAGCCAACAGTCCCCTGTAATACACACACACACACACAAACACACACACACACACACACACACACACACACACATATATATATTATATATATATAACATAAATATAAATATATATATATATTATACGTGTGCCAGTCTTGTAGTACTGTATGCAATATTCAGAGACACACTCGTCTGGTTCTGCCAGATTACCGCATACAACAAACATCCTGTTTTGTCACAGTTACAAAACTGTAACAGTGGAAACATCTCAGCGATATTGACAAGACAGGGAGGGAACCCCACAGGAACCCCACAGGAGTGTAAATACAACAGTTGGTGCTATTTTCATAAAGTATGTGTTTGAAGTTTTAACACTCTGAGTTCACAACTTGAAACTGATGCCACTTTGTAACGCAGGTCTCATATTCAAAATAATTTTATTCATTATTATTATGAATTTTGTTTTCTTCACCACACAATCATTGATCCAAAATATACGTTTACTGTGAAATATCATGAGAAAATTGATTTTAGTCATCAAAACACTACATAATGATATCTTCTCAATTGAGTTGTTTTAACAACCCGTTTAAACCAATAGCAGAAAATACAAGAAACAGCTTTATAAATTGTAATTTGAATGTAATACGCTACAGTACTGTCAATTATAGTATATTACCCTGTTTTCATATCAGGCAATACACTATTTTTACATCAGGCAAATGTAAATAGTTTGCTAATGGTTTTATACAGCTCTTTGAATGCGGTCTTAGTGCCAACATCGGTTTGTGGTGGTAAATAGACAGATTTTGTTTTATTTATTTATTTTAATTTTAATGGGGTGCAAAGGAGCAAAATAAATAAATAAATTAAAATTAGATACAGTTGGGAAAGAGGTAGTTGTTTGGGCTAAATTATAGGTGGGCTATGTACAGGTGCAGTAATCTGTGAGCTGCTCTGACAGTTGGTGCTTAAAAGCTAGTGAGGGAGATAAGTGTTTCCAGTTCCAGAGATTTTTGTAGTTCGTTCCAGTCATTGGCAGCAGAGAACTGGAAGGAGAGGCGGCCAAAGAAAGATTTGGTTTTGGGGGTGACTAGAGAGATATACCTGCTGATACGAAATATAACGATGCAAACTCTCTTGGGAAATAGTGTGGTCTACAGTTTATCATGAGATACACTACCTCAGGCGAGAAAAACCTCCAGACTTCCTTAATTTTAGATTTGGTGCACCAGCTGTTATTGACCAATAGACACAGACCGTCAGCCCTCGTCTTATGGAAGGCAGCTGTTCTGTCTTGCTGATGGACCGAAAACCCAGCCAGCTGTATGTTATTAATGTCATTGTTCAGCCACGACTCGGTGAAACATAAGATGTTACAGTTTTTAATGTCCCGTTGGTAGGATAGTCTTGAACGGAACTCATGCAGTTTATTCTCAAATGATTGCACATTGGCCAAAAGGACGGATGGTAGAGGCGAGTTACCCACTCTCCGACGAATTCTCACGAGGCACCCTGACCTGTGTCCTCTGTAACGGCGTCTTCTCTTCATGCGAATGATGGGTATTTGGGCCTGGTCGGGTATCTCGAGTAAATCCTTCACGTCCGACATGTTAAAGAAAAAATTGTTGTCCAGTCTGAGGTGAGTAATCGCTGCTCTGCTCTGATATCCAGAAGCTATTTTCGGTCATAAGAGACGTTGGCAGAATCACTATGTACAAACAACGCCAAAAAAATAAATAAACACAAAATAGCACAATTCTTAGGAGTCCATAAAATGGTAGCCATCTCCTCCAGCGCCATTCAAATGAGAAGATTATCATATCATAGGTAACGTGAGCATTGTGAAAAGCAATACCTTTATATGTGTTTCAATGTGATTTCTAGATGAAACACTGATTCATTTTTGTGGAAAAGTGACTGATTTTGTGTGCCAATTGAAAATGAGCTTTTTTGATTATCTGTTTTGAGTTTTGTACTACGAAAATGTAATTGTGAAAATTGCACCACATACTTGTGA
The DNA here is from genome assembly GCF_018296145.1 of Oncorhynchus tshawytscha. NCBI lineage: Eukaryota > Metazoa > Chordata > Actinopteri > Salmoniformes > Salmonidae > Oncorhynchus > Oncorhynchus tshawytscha. Next base: position 29,041,926 of record NC_056452.1, on the reverse strand, counting down.
AAATGGCACCAAAGCGATTGAAAACAAAACTGTAATACATCACAGAACAAATATATGCCCTACGTTTAATACATCTATAGACAAAGATTATACTCTTCTGCAATATATCTGTAGACAAACATATGTTGTAGTCTCCTTCACTGTCTGTTGGTGGACACAGAGCCAGAATTAGTGGGAGGAGGATCTTGGGATTAGCAGTATTTACAGCAACACCCCTTCTCTTTGTGAAATATGCTTACCCAGATCTCCTTGGCAGATATCAGTCCTGGTGGCTCCATCGTCAATGAATTTGGGGTTTGAGCACAACTCCTACAGCAGTCACATGTGAGAGACAGAAGAATTCCTTTGTTTACACACTAATTAATTTGATTCATTTGTTAATTCATATAATTGAGCACTGTACATGATTGAGGAGCATTGTCGTATGATAAGTTGCTCGTCAAATCCTACAGCAAACGCATGAGAGAGAACAGAGGAATCTATTTGTTAAACCAGCTGCAATAGGATTGTGAGTTTACTTGACATTTGGGCATAAACTATAGTTGAACCAACATACATTTTCAAGCTCAACTGTATGTTCACTCAATTTAGAATTGAACGTACAATTCAACTTGAGAATTTATGCTACCTTATTTGCATATTTCCCCAGTGTGAAATTAAACTATTTATGAATAAAACATTTTTTTTTAAAGTTTTCTTTATTTAACCAGGGTGAGTTGACTGAGAATACATTCTCATTCACAGCAACGATCTGGAGCAAGTTAGAAGACATGGGTCTAGTTCAAATATAAAGTTCACATTCAAATATATAAGCCAGCGAAGAAACACAAACACCCCCTACCCAAAAAACATAAGATCAATCATAGAATCGTAAAACATTTAACAAATTCTTCCTTAAGAAGGTCCTCGCATAGCCGTCTGGACTGCTTCATAGACCATTCCACAAGCCATGTGCAAAATAGCTCGAAGGGATCTCTGGAAGGGATCTCTGGAAGGGATCTCTAGAAGGGATCTCTGGAAGGGATCTCTAGAAGGGATCTCTGGAAGGGATCTCTGGAAGGGATCTCTAGAAGGGATCTCTGGAAGGGATCTCTAGAAGGGATCTCTGGAAGGGATCTCTGGAAGGGATCTCTAGAATGGATCTCTAGAATGAGGAATTCCTGAGATCGTATCTGATAGTATGTATTTCTGAAGGTTAACAGAGAAGTGAGACGTGGTCGGTAGTCTATGCAATAGGGCTTTTATAATTGTGGAACACTGATACAGAGCGTAGTGATACTGTGATAAACCCAGAGACTTCAACACAGCGGCAGACGCATTCAGAGAGACGATATCGCCATCGTCGAAGACCGCAATGAATGTCGAACTGAGTTATTTGTTTTCTACTATTTAACTAAAGGCAGGACCTAAAAGCACATTTTAATTCTTAACTAACTCGTCAACATGGTTTTGACGGAAAGTCTATCATCGATCCAGATGCCTAGAAATGATCAAATCTGGGACACGATCAATAAGGGCCCCATCCAATGTAAGTATGCATAAATCATCAGATACATTTTTATGAGATTTATAAAATAACATATACTTGTTTTTACCTTGATTAAGTACTAATTTAAGCTCAACAAAGGCTTTCTGCAAGGCGGAAAAAGGCAGATTGAATCATTGAAGCTTCGAAATTGCCTGCTCAGCCATGGGGGCAATAACACAACAATGACCTCTGTATACAGACAATACATACATCAAAAGGTCTTTCTTTGAGGGCCTAGTTACACCCTGGTTTACACCCTAACACAGTGGTCTGAGACTCCTGGTTTACAGGCCACATATAGCCTACAAGTTACATTATTCTGGCTTGCAAAGTGATGTGTAATTCCTATTAGAATGCAGCCAGAGTTAGAATATCCAACAACTGGAACTTTTATCTCTTTTAGTTTATTCTTCAAGGTACTTTTTAAGAAACTTGTAATGAACATGCATTGAGAATGACTGCCATGGGGGAATGTGATTAGTTAGGCAACCTAAATCATATAAACTGGAATAGTCACCTTAGCATCAGGCACAAAAATTTGATTAATTTAGAAAAAAATGTCTGTTATTTATGTTTGTGTAGCATAGGATTAATCAGCCAATCAGTGCACATGGTGTTGAAACAAATCATTCATGAAAATCAACATGCAATAGAGCATGCTGGGAAATATGATAATAATGGGCGTGGTTTGATTGGTTTTGAGAAAATATACATTTGTATCTTTACTCAACAAGCTTCTTCAAATTCAGTTTATTGATTCAACGTACAATCGTAAGGTTGAGTTTAGTCAACATTTGGGCATATAGCTGAACCATCGTACGGTGTTGCCTTCCAAAGGCAAACATGAATTTGTAAATTGACTCAACAGGCTTTAAACAAACATTAGCTCAAATTCTTGAAGTCCACTCAACTCACAGAATGATGCTGATTAAGAAATGGGTTAAATTGGCTTTTTTAGAGTGCAGCAGGCTGATAACACTCTCTGGTCTAGTCAGCTGAGTAAACAATGAGTTGACAAAATCCCCTTTTGATCTAATCTATTAGATTCTATTTTGCCCTGTTTATCAAAAGTGTTGAAAAAAAACTTGTCAATAATCAACTGACTGGCTTTCTTGACATTTATAATATTCTGTCGGTTATGCAATCTGGTTTCCGCTCAGGTTATGGATGTGTCACTGCAACTTTAAAGGTCCTCAATGATGTCACCATTGCCCTTGATTCTAAGCAATGTTGTGCTGCTATTGTTATTGACTTGGCCAAAGCTTTTTATACGGTAGACCCTTCCATTCTTGTGGGCCGGCTAAGGAGTATTGGTGTCTCTGAGGGGTCTTTGGCCTGGTTTGCTAACTATTACAAAGCTTTTTTAGTGTCCAACAAGCTATTTCTCTGTCCTAAACCTTGTTCTGAAAACCTCCAAAACAAAGGTCATGTGGTTTGGTAAGAAGAATGTCCCTCTTCCCACCGGTGTGATTACTACCTCTGAGGGTTTACGGCTTGAGGTAGTCACCTCATACAAGTACTTGGGAGTATGGCTAGACGGTCCACTGTCCTTCTCTCAGCACATATCAAATCTCCAGACTAAGGTTAAATCTAGATTTGGTATCCTCTATCGTAATCGCTCCTCTTTCACCACAGCTGCCAAACTAACCCTGATTCAGATGACCATCCTACCCATGCTAGATTACGGAGACAGATCAGCAGGTAAGGGTGCTCTCGAGGGACTAGATGTTCTTTACCATTCAGCCATCAGATTTGCCACCAATGCTCCTTATAAGACACATCACTGCACTCTATACTCCTCTGTAAACTGGTCATCTCTGTATACCTGTCGCAAGACCCACTGGTTGATGCTTATTTATAAGACCCTTAGGCCTCACTCCACCCTATCTGAGATACCTACTGCAGCCGTCATCTTCCACATACAACACCCATTCTGCCAGTCACATTCTGTTAAAGGTTCCCAAAGCACACAGATCCCTGGGTCGCTCCTCTTTTCAGTTCGCTGCAGCTAGCGACTGGAACGAGCTGCAACAAACACTCAAACTGGACAGTTTTATCTCAATCTCTTCATTCAAAGACTCAATCATGGACACTCTTACTGACAGTTGTGTCTTCTTTGTGTGATGTATGGTTGTCTCTACCTTCTTACCCTTTGTGCTGTTGTCTGTGTCCAATAATGTTTGTACCATGTTTTGTGCTGCGGCCGTGTTGTGCTGTTGTCATGTTGTGTTGCTACCATGCTGTGTTGTTGTCTTAGGTCTCTCTTTATGTTGTGTTGTGGAGTCTCTCTTGTCGTGATGTGTGTTTTGTCCTATATTTTTATTTTATTTTTTAATCCCCTTTTGGTAGGTTCCTCATTGTAAATACGAATTTGGTCTGAACTGACTTCCCTAGATAAATAAAGGTAAAACGCATTTTTTTAAATTATAATGATAATAATCTTTAGACTCAGAGGAGAGGCTATGTTGTGGTCTTTGTGTGTGTCATTTGAAATCCTAACCCTAAAACACAATCAAAATGAGATCAGTCAAACAGAAAGTAGAACAAGTGTCAACAAACGGACCAGCGCCCACCGCCCATGTCTCTAAAGCTCTGGTTACCATTATAATATGTTGTGTCGTGTTTCCATTGTTCTACACCTGGGCAGTTATATCCCCAGGACAGCATTCAGTGTAAATTTCATTTCCTGCACCAAGGTGCCTTTTAAACGGTGACTGTGCTTGTGTATTGTAACTGACAAAGATCTTTGGGTTGACATGATGTCAGCACTGTACAACAACAATAACCACCTCGTTTTCCTCTGGGAGAGTACTTCTTGACACACTCTTAGGAAAAAAATATGATTCCTTCAAGAACCGTTTTCATCCGAAGAACCCTTTTTTTGGAAACAGGGTTCTGAAATAGTTATTTGTAAAGGCAAAGAGTTCCAGCTAGAAACCATCCTCATTTTGAAAACATTTTTAAAGAAAGGGTTCTGTGTGACAGTTTAGAACCCTTTATAGAACCCTTTTGATTCTGAAAAAGAATTTTTCATTGTATTATTTTTCTTCAACGTTAACATCGAGGGTTTGAGTAATATGATCCATTTATTTTAAAAAAAAAGATAGGTGTGAGAATATTTTAAACAGTGCCTATCTGGGGGATAATTGTACAGTACATGTGTCTGGTATTCCCTTAATCATTTGACATATACAGTACTGACAATTTATATTTTTTTGCCATGATTTCTGTCTTTCAAAGTAGTATTTTCTGTGATTTTATTGAGCAGAGAGTAGGAGAATAGAAGGGAGTATGAAGCAGCAGTGTGTTGTATACGGTATACAGCACAATGTCCAGTTTAACAAAGCATTGGTTTTTCAGTGTAATATTTTTAGTGATAATTCAGGAGATAAATTAGCTTAACTTTTTAATTAACTTAATTAACTAAACACTCAATGGTGTAAAATAACCTTAGTGTTGTTTTTTGTGTTGTTGTTAATAACCAGAGTTGAGTCGGACCGTGTCATTTTTACTCTGTGTTGAGTCAAACACTCAAAACCACGCCCACCATTATCATGTTTCCCAGCATGCTCTATTGCAGATCGATTTTCAGAATTGTTTCAATATTTACGTTTGTACATTGATTGGTTGATTAACCTCATGCTACACAAAGATAAATGGCATAACCTTTTCGCACAGCCATCTTCACTAACCCAAGCCGTCAATCTGAATGCAGGTTGCAAGTCATTAAAAGTTCCAATGGTTGAACATCCTTGATCTAGCTAGATTCCAATAGGAACTACACATCACTTTGCAAGCCAGCATGATGTGATTTACAAGCCTGATGTGTAAAACCAGGAGGTTCCTAACACCACTTGGTTAGGGTATAACTAGACTGTAATGTATTGTTATAAAGAATGACATTTTAAAGGCTAATTTGGCTGGTGGAACCATTCATTCTTCTAGGAAGAACCCTTTAAAGTTAAAGAGTTCTTGGTCAAACCATTCTGCTTAGAACCCTTCATAAAAGATTCTATGTACATGGGGTTCTATGAAGAACCCTACTTAGAGAGTTCTAGACCCTTAAATGGTTCTGCTATGGGGACAAACCATATATGGTTCTACTCAGCACCTTTTGTAGCTTAAAGCTTAAATCTCCAATGAATTTTAATTTTGACACTGATTATAATTTTCATTATATATAAAACATATCTATTAACACATTGATAAACTGATACATCTCACAATAACAATACATTTTTCCCTGCTTCAAATTAAACCAGACAAAGACCCTGGTAGTCAAAGCCAGACATCTGGTCGTTGTACATCTAGATTCTAGACTGTATATGGAATTAAAAAGTGCTCTCTTACCGTGGGTCTCTTCCACATCAGCCCCTTGGTCTTGGATGAGTACTTCCCCAGCTCTTTGTACCCTAGAGACTTGCTCTCTGCTGGGAAGGAGGGGTCCTGGAACAGCTTCCCGGACTCCAGACAGCCCTGAAGCAGCGTTTCATAGTCCTGTTGGAGGTACTTTACCGCCTGCTGGTTGGTTCCAACACCGTTTTCCCTCTCCTGCTGACGGGCCAGCCGACCTGCCATAGACGTCATCCTGGAGCCTAGGAGTGGGGAGAACAGTGAGTCCAAAGAGACTAAAGATAGAGGTTGTAGTTTGTTATCGCTGCCTGGATGAAAACCGACCTGGATTTGTTGTTGTGTGTCGCTGGGTCCAACACAGTCAGAACAGAAATTGGGTTTTGCTGTGGAGACCGGTGAGATCCTTGGATGTTATCCTGACTCTTGACTCCTGGGAACAGTCCGCTGTGCTGTAAGGACTGAGTTAGAGGTTAGGTTGCTGTGTTGAATCCCTGGATGCAATCCTAGTTACTGTAATAGTTGTTGTGTGTCCAGGCTCCTGGGGACAGTCAGTGTTGCTGAAGAGACTGTGGAGTCTAGCGTCTGGAGACTGAAGGTGTGATTAATGTGTGTGTGTGTGTGTGTGGGGGGGTGCAGTAGACTGGAGTCGTTTTGTGATGAAGAAGTTTTAGTGTCCTATGGAATGATTACAATCTCACACACAAACACAAATACCTCTGGTTCTCTGTCCTTCTCCTTTATACTGAACCAGCTAACAGAAAAGTAGGAGGCAGAAGCCCCGAGCTAGGGGAGGAGCCTGATGGATAGGAGGACAGGTGTGCTGATGGAAATGAAGCAGACAAGACAATAAGCTTCAGGCCACATCAAACAACAGAGCTACCTGGCGGCCACCCACCTGACTCTGGCCCTAACCTCAGCAGAAATACACACACTGAGAGAGAGAGAGAGAGAGAGAGAGAGAGAGAGAGAGAGAGAGAGAGAGAGAGAGAGAGAGAGAGAAAAACAGTAACCACACCTACAGCCCAGGTAACCTGATCCTTCCTCCAGCTAATGATCTAATGTCACGAGAATGGATGTGTGTGTGTGTGTGTGTGTGTGTGTGTGTGTGTGTGTGTGTGTGTGTGTGTGTGTGTGTGTGTGTGTGTGTGTGTGTGTGTGTGTGTGTGTGTGTGTGTGTGTGTGTGTGTGTGGTGAGGAGAGAGAAGGTTCCTGGACGAAGGGGCAGTGGTGTACCTGGTCTAGTTTTGCAAGTTAAATATGACTGATATGGGTTGGGTCTAATTTCCTCTTTCCCCATGGATGGACACACACACACACACACACACACACACACCTTGATTTCTGTGGGACTTCTCTGTTTACAGTAAAAAAAAATATATATATATATACTTCTCAAACAAGAATCCTGGTTTACTGTAGTTGTTATTGTTGCTGTTCTTGCTGTTCTTATTCTTGTTGTTCTTGTACTTGCTGTTGTTGTACTTGTTTTTCTTGTACTTGCTGTTGTTGTTGCTGCTGCTTTTGTTGCTGTTGTTCTTGTTTGTTGTTTTTCTTGCTGTTGTTGTTGTTGTTGCTGTTGTTGTAGTGGTTTTAGATGTTGTAGTTGTGTTGCTGTTGTTGTAGTTGTTGTTGTAGTTGTACTTGTTGTTGTTCTTGCTGTTGTTGTAGTTGTAGTTGTAGTTGTTCTTGTTGTTGTTGTTGTTGTTGTAGTTGTTCTTGTTGCTGTTGTAGTTGTTGTAGTTGTAGTTGTTGTAGTTGTAGTTGTTCTTGTTGTAGTTGTAGTTGTAGTTGTTGTTGTTGTTGTTGTTGTTGTAGTTGTTCTTGTTGTTGTAGTTGTTGTAGTTGTAGTTGTTGTAGTTGTTGTTGTTGTTGTAGTTGTTGTAGTTGTAGTTGTTGTAGTTGTAGTTGTTGTAGTTGTAGTTGTTGTAGCTGTAGTTGTTGTAGTTGTAGTTGTTGTAGTTGTTGTAGTTGTTGTAGTTGTTGTTGTAGTTGTTGTAGTTGTAGTTGTTGTTGTTGTTGTTGTTGTAGTTGTAGTTGTTGTTGTTGTTGTTGTTGTAGTTGTAGTTGTTGTAGTTGTTGTTGTTGTAGTTGTTGTAGTTGTAGTTGTTGTAGTTGTTGTAGTTGTTGCTGTTGTAGTTGTTGTTGTTGTAGTTGTTGTAGCTGTAGTTGTTGTAGTTGTGGTTGTTGTTGTAGTTGTTGTAGTTGTTCTTGTTGTTGTTGTAGTTGTAGTTGTTGTAGTTGTTCTTGTTGTTGTTGTAGTTGTTGTAGTTGTGGTTGTTGTTGTAGTTGTTGTAGTTGTTCTTGTTGTTGTTGTAGTTGTAGTTGTTGTAGTTGTTCTTGTTGTTGTTGTAGTTGTTGTAGTTGTAGTTGTTCTTGTTGTTGTTGTAGTTGTAGTTGTTGTAGTTGTAGTTGTAGTTGTTGTAGTTGTTGTAGTTGTTGTAGTTGTAGTTGTTGTAGTTGTTGTAGTTGTTGTTGCTGTAGTTGTTGTTGTTGTAGTTGTAGTTGTAGTTGTTGTAGTTGTTGTAGTTGTTGTAGTTGTAGTTGTTGTAGTTGTAGTTGTAGTTGTAGTTGGTGTAGTTGTAGTTGTAGTTGTTGTAGTTGTTGTAGTTATAGTTGTTGTAGTTGTAGTTGTTGTAGTTGTTGTGGTTATAGTTGTTGTAGTTGTAGTTGTTGTTGTTGTAGTTGTAGTTGTAGTTGTAGTTGTTGTAGTTGTAGTTGTAGTTGTTGTAGTTGTTGTAGTTGTAGTTATAGTTGTTGTAGTTGTTCTTGTTGTTGTTGTAGTTGTAGTTGTTGTAGTTGTAGCTGTAGTTGTAGTTGTTGTAGTTGTAGTTGTAGTTGTTGTTGTAGTTGTAGTTGTTGTTGTTGTGGTTGTTGTAGTTGTAGTTGTTGTAGTTGTTGTAGTTGTAGTTGTTGTAGTTGTAGTTGTTGTAGTTGTTGTTGTAGTTGTAGTTGTTGTAGTTATAGTTGTTGTAGTTGTTGTTGTTGTAGTTGTAGTTGTTGTAGTTGTAGTTGTAGTTGTAGTTGTAGTTGTTGTAGTTGTAGTTGTTGTAGTTGTAGTTGTTGTAGTTGTTGTAGCTGTAGTTATAGTTGTTGTAGTTGTTGTAGTTGTAGTTGTAGTTGTTGTAGTTGTTGTAGTTGCAGTTGTAGTTGTTGTAGTTGTAGTTGTTGTAGTTGTAGTTGTTGTAGTTGTAGTTGTTGTAGTTGTTGTAGTTGTAGTTATAGCTGTTGTAGTTGTTGTAGTTGTTGTAGTTGTAGTTGTTGTAGTTGTTGTGGTTGTAGTTGTTGTAGTTGTTGTAGCTGTAGTTGTTGTTGTTGTGGTTGTTGTAGTTGTAGTTGTTGTAGTTGTTGTAGTTGTAGTTGTTGTAGTTGTTGTAGTTGTAGTTGTTGTAGTTTTTGTAGTTGTTGTTGTAGTTGTAGTTGTTGTAGTTGTAGTTGTTGTAGTTGTTGTAGTTGTTGTTGTAGTTGTAGTTGTTGTAGTTATAGTTGTTGTAGTTGTTGTTGTTGTAGTTGTAGTTGTTGTAGTTGTTGTAGTTGTAGTTGTAGTTGTTGTAGCTGTTGTAGTTGTAGTTGTAGTTGTTGTAGTTGTAGTTGTTGTAGTTGTAGCTGTTGTAGTTGTTGTAGTTGTAGTTGTTGTAGTTGTTGTAGTTGTTGTAGTTGTAGTTGTTGTAGTTGTAGCTGTTGTAGTTGTAGTTGTTGTAGTTGTGGTTGTTGTAGTTGTTGTAGTTGTAGTTATAGCTGTTGTAGTTGTTGTAGTTGTTGTAGTTGTTGTAGTTGTAGTTGTTGTAGTTGTAGTTGTTGTGGTTGTAGTTGTTGTAGTTGTTGTAGTTGTAGTTGTTGTTGTTGTGGTTGTTGTAGTTGTAGTTGTTGTAGTTGTTGTAGTTGTAGTTGTTGTAGTTGTTGTAGTTGTAGTTGTTGTAGTTGTTGCAGTTGTTGTTGTAGTTGTAGTTGTTGTAGTTGTAGTTGTTGTAGTTGTTGTAGTTGTTGTTGTAGTTGTAGTTGTTGTAGTTATAGTTGTTGTAGTTGTAGTTGTTGTAGTTGTTGTAGTTGTAGTTGTAGTTGTAGTTGTAGTTGTTGTAGTTGTAGTTGTTGTAGTTGTAGTTGTTGTAGTTGTTGTAGTTGTAGTTATAGCTGTTGTAGTTGTTGTAGTTGTTGTAGTTGTTGTAGTTGTAGTTGTTGTAGTTGTAGTTGTTGTGGCTGTAGTTGTTGTAGTTGTTGTAGTTGTAGTTGTTGTTGTTGTGGTTGTTGTAGTTGTAGTTGTTGTAGTTGTTGTAGTTGTAGTTGTTGTAGTTGTTGTAGTTGTAGTTGTTGTAGTTGTTGTAGTTGTTGTTGTAGTTGTAGTTGTTGTAGTTGTAGTTGTTGTAGTTGTTGTAGTTGTTGTTGTAGTTGTAGTTGTTGTAGTTATAGTTGTTGTAGTTGTTGTTGTTGTAGTTGTAGTTGTTGTAGGTGTTGTAGTTGTAGTTGTTGTAGTTGTAGTTGTAGTTGTTGTAGTTGTAGTTGTTGTAGTTGTAGTTGTTGTAGTTGTAGTTGTTGTAGTTGTTGTAGTTGTAGTTATAGCTGTTGTAGTTGTTGTAGTTGTTGTAGTTGTTGTAGTTGTTGTAGTTGTAGTTGTTGTGGTTGTAGTTGTTGTAGTTGTTGTAGTTGTTGTTGTTGTGGTTGTTGTAGTTGTAGTTGTTGTAGTTGTTGTAGTTGTAGTTGTTGTAGTTGTTGTAGTTGTAGTTGTTGTAGTTGTTGTTGTAGTTGTAGCTGTTGTAGTTGTAGTTGTTGTAGTTGTTGTAGTTGTTGTTGTAGTTGTAGTTGTTGTAGTTGTAGTTGTTGTAGTTGTTGTTGTTGTAGTTGTAGTTGTTGTAGCTGTTGTAGCTGTAGTTGTTGTAGTTGTTGTAGTTGTTGTAGTTGTAGTTGTTGTAGTTGTAGTTGTTGTAGTTGTTGTAGTTGTAGTTGTAGTTGTTGTAGTTGTTGTAGTTGTAGTTGTAGTTGTTGTAGTTGTAGTTGTTGTAGTTGTAGTTGTTGTAGTTGTAGTTGTTGTAGTTGTTGTAGTTGTAGTTATAGCTGTTGTAGTTGTTGTAGTTGTTGTAGTTGTTGTAGTTGTAGTTGTTGTAGTTGTTGTTGTTGTTGTTGTTGTAGTTGTTGTAGTTGTAGTTGTTGTAGTTGTAGTTGTTGTAGTTGTAGGTGTTGTAGCTGTAGTTGTTGTAGTTGTAGTTGTTGTAGTTGTTGTAGTTGTTGTAGTTGTTGTTGTAGTTGTTGTAGTTGTAGTTGTAGTTGTAGTTGTAGTTGTTGTTGTTGTTGTTGTTGTAGTTGTAGTTGTTGTAGTTGTTGTTGTTGTAGTTGTTGTAGTTGTAGTTGTTGTAGTTGTTGTAGTTGTTGTTGTTGTAGTTGTTGTTGTTGTAGTTGTTGTAGTTGTAGTTGTTGTAGTTGTGGTTGTTGTTGTAGTTGTTGTAGTTGTTCTTGTTGTTGTTGTAGTTGTTGTAGTTGTTCTTGTTGTTGTTGTAGTTGTTGTAGTTGTAGTTGTTTAGTTGTTGTAGCTGTTGTAGTTGTAGTTGTTGTAGTTGTTGTAGTTGTTGTTGTTGTAGTTGTTGTAGTTGTAGTTGTTGTAGTTGTAGTTGTAGTTGTAGTTGTGTAGTTGTAGTTGTAGTTGTTGTAGTTGTTAGTTATAGTTGTTGTAGTTGTAGTTGTTGTGGTTATAGTTGTTGTAGTTGTAGTTGTTGTTGTTGTAGTTGTAGTTGTAGTTGTTGTAGTTGTAGTTGTAGTTGTTGTAGTTGTTGTAGCTGTAGTTATAGTTGTTGTAGTTGTTCTTGTTGTTGTTGTAGTTGTAGTTGTTGTAGTTGTAGTTGTAGTTGTAGTTGTTGTAGTTGTAGTTGTTGTTGTAGTTGTAGTTGTAGTTGTTGTTGTTGTGGTTGTTGTAGTTGTAGTTGTTGTAGTTGTTGTAGTTGTAGTTGTTGTAGTTGTTGTAGTTGTAGTTGTTGTAGTTGTTGTAGTTGTAGTTGTTGTAGTTGTTGTAGTTGTTGTTGTAGTTGTAGTTGTTGTAGTTATAGTTGTTGTAGTTGTTGTTGTTGTTGTAGTTGTAGTTGTTGTAGTTGTTGTAGTTGTAGTTGTAGTTGTTGTAGTTGTTGTAGTTGTAGTTGTAGTTGTTGTAGCTGTAGTTGTTGTAGTTGTAGTTGTTGTAGTTGTTGTAGTTGTAGTTGTAGTTGTAGTTGTTGTAGTTGTTGTAGTTGTAGTTGTAGTTGTTGTAGTTGTAGTTGTTGTAGTTGTAGTTGTTGTAGTTGTAGTTGTTGTAGTTGTTGTAGTTGTAGTTATAGCTGTTGTAGTTGTTGTAGTTGTTGTAGTTGTAGTTGTTGTAGTTGTAGTTGTTGTGGTTGTAGTTGTTGTAGTTGTTGTAGCTGTAGTTGTTGTTGTTGTGGTTGTTGTAGTTGTAGTTGTTGTAGTTGTTGTAGTTGTAGTTGTTGTAGTTGTTGTAGTTGTAGTTGTTGTAGTTGTTGTAGTTGTTGTTGTAGTTGTAGTTGTTGTAGTTGTAGTTGTTGTAGTTGTTGTAGTTGTTGTTGTAGTTGTAGTTGTTGTAGTTATAGTTGTTGTAGTTGTTGTTGTTGTAGTTGTAGTTGTTGTAGTTGTTGTAGTTGTTGTAGTTGTAGTTGTAGTTGTTGTAGTTGTAGTTGTTGTAGTTGTAGCTGTTGTAGTTGTTGTAGTTGTAGTTGTTGTAGTTGTTGTAGTTGTAGTTGTTGTAGTTGTAGCTGTTGTAGTTGTAGTTGTTGTAGCTGTGGTTGTTGTAGTTGTTGTAGTTGTAGTTATAGCTGTTGTAGTTGTTGTAGTTGTTGTAGTTGTTGTAGTTGTAGTTGTTGTAGTTGTAGTTGTTGTGGTTGTAGTTGTTGTAGTTGTTGTAGTTGTAGTTGTTGTTGTTGTGGTTGTTGTAGTTGTAGTTGTTGTAGTTGTTGTAGTTGTAGTTGTTGTAGTTGTTGTAGTTGTAGTTGTTGTAGTTGTTGTAGTTGTTGTTGTAGTTGTAGTTGTTGTAGTTGTAGTTGTTGTAGTTGTTGTAGTTGTTGTTGTAGTTGTAGTTGTTGTAGTTATAGTTGTTGTAGTTGTAGTTGTTGTAGTTGTTGTAGTTGTAGTTGTAGTTGTAGTTGTAGTTGTTGTAGTTGTAGTTGTTGTAGTTGTAGTTGTTGTAGTTGTTGTAGTTGTAGTTATAGCTGTTGTAGTTGTTGTAGTTGTTGTGGTTGTTGTAGTTGTAGTTGTTGTAGTTGTAGTTGTTGTGGTTGTAGTTGTTGTAGTTGTTGTAGTTGTAGTTGTTGTTGTTGTGGTTGTTGTAGTTGTAGTTGTTGTAGTTGTTGTAGTTGTAGTTGTTGTAGTTGTTGTAGTTGTAGTTGTTGTAGTTGTTGTAGTTGTTGTTGTAGTTGTAGTTGTTGTAGTTGTAGTTGTTGTAGTTGTTGTAGTTGTTGTTGTAGTTGTAGTTGTTGTAGTTATAGTTGTTGTAGTTGTTGTTGTTGTAGTTGTAGTTGTTGTAGGTGTTGTAGTTGTAGTTGTAGTTGTTGTAGTTGTTGTAGTTGTAGTTGTAGTTGTTGTAGTTGTAGTTGTTGTAGTTGTAGTTGTTGTAGTTGTTGTAGTTGTAGTTGTAGTTGTTGTAGTTGTTGTAGTTGTAGTTGTAGTTGTTGTAGTTGTAGTTGTTGTAGTTGTAGTTGTTGTAGTTGTAGTTGTTGTAGTTGTTGTAGTTGTAGTTATAGCTGTTGTAGTTGTTGTAGTTGTTGTAGTTGTTGTAGTTGTTGTAGTTGTAGTTGTTGTGGTTGTAGTTGTTGTAGTTGTTGTAGTTGTTGTTGTTGTGGTTGTTGTAGTTGTAGTTGTTGTAGTTGTTGTAGTTGTAGTTGTTGTAGTTGTTGTAGTTGTAGTTGTTGTAGTTGTTGTTGTAGTTGTAGCTGTTGTAGTTGTAGTTGTTGTAGTTGTTGTAGTTGTTGTTGTAGTTGTAGTTGTTGTAGTTGTAGTTGTTGTAGTTGTTGTTGTTGTAGTTGTAGTTGTTGTAGCTGTTGTAGTTGTAGTTGTTGTAGTTGTTGTAGTTGTAGTTGTAGTTGTTGTAGTTGTAGTTGTTGTAGTTGTAGTTGTTGTAGTTGTAGTTGTAGTTGTTGTTGTAGTTGTGGTTGTAGTTGTTGTAGTTGTAGTTGTTGTAGTTGTAGTTGTTGTAGTTGTAGTTGTTGTAGTTGTTGTAGTTGTAGTTATAGTTGTTGTAGTTGTTGTAGTTGTTGTAGTTGTTGTAGTTGTTGTAGTTGTTGTAGTTGTTGTAGTTGTAGTTGTTGTAGTTGTAGTTGTTGTAGTTGTAGTTGTTGTAGCTGTTGTTGTAGTTGTTGTAGTTGTAGTTATAGTTGTTGTAGTTGTTCTTGTTGTTGTTGTAGTTGTTGTAGTTTATCTTGCTGTTGTTGTAGTTGTAGTTGTTGTAGTTGTAGTTGTTGTTGTTGTAGTTGTTGTTGTAGTTGTAGTTGTTCTTGTTGTTGTTGTAGTTGTTGTAGTTGTTGTAGTTGTTCTTGCTGTTGTTGCTGTTGTTGATGTTGTTGTTGTAGTTGTTCTTGTAGTTGTTCTTGTTGTTGTTGTAGTTGTTGTAGTTGTTGTAGTTGTTCTTGCTGTTGTTGATGTTGTTGTTGTAGTTGTTGTAGTTGTAGTTGTAGTTGTTGTAGTGGTTCTTGCTGTTGTTGCTGTTGTTGATGTTGTAGTTGTTGCTGTTGTTATTGTTGTTGTTGTTGTTGTGCTCCTGGGAACAGTCAGTGGAACTGTAGACTGTAGAGACACAATGTCAACTTTCACTGCTATGCGGGCAACACACAACACACAGTACATTTCGATGAAACATGGTGAAACCCCCAAATTGCCTACCCTGGAAGCCTGTGTTTCAGACATAAGGAAGTGGATGATGGCAAATGTTTAACTTTTAAACTCAGACAAAACAGAGATGCTTGTTCTAGGTCCCAAGAAACCTGCTGTTGGATCTGACCATTTCTTTACCTTTTATTTAACCATGCAAGTCAGTTAAGAATAAATTATTATTTTCAATGACAGTGTAGGAACAGTGGGTTAACTGCCTGTTCAGGGGCAGAACAACAGATTTTTACCTTGTCAGCTCAGGGATTCAATCTAGCAACCTTTCAGTTACTGACCCAACGCTCTAACCACTATGCTACCTTCCGACCCAAATTTAATTTTGATGGTTGTACAGTCGTCTCAAATAAAACTGTGAACGACCTCTGATCTCTGGACCTCGATCTCTCTTTTGACGAACATATCAAAAAACGTTTCAAGAGCAGCCATTTTCCATCTTCGTACCATTTGCAAAAAAAAATATCAAACTTTTTCTCCCCCCCAAAAAATGATCAGGAAAACTAATCCATGGATTTGTCACTTGTAGATTAGACGACTGCAATGCTCTACTCTCCAGCTACCCGGACAAGGCACTAAATACACTTCAGTTAGTGTTAAATACAGCTAATAGAACTCCAGTGCTAGCCTTCAGTGCTAGCCTTCAGTGCTAGCCACCAGTGCTAGCCTCCAGTGCTAGCCTCCAGTGCTAGCCTCCAGTGCTAGTCTTCAGTGCTAGCTTCCAGTTCTAGCTTTTAGCTTTTAGTGCTAGCCTCCAGTGCTAGCCTCCAGTGCTAGCCTTCAGTGCTAGCCTCCAGTGCTAGCCTTCAGTGCTAGCCTTCTTGTTAAGGCTAGCATGGAGTTGATCCCCCTCCCTTTGCTGCTATAACAGCCTCCACTCTTCTGGGAAGGTTTTCCACTAGATGTTGGAACATTGCTGCGGGGGTCTTGCTTCCATTCAGCCACAAGATCATTGTTGACGACGGACACTGATTTTGGGCGATTAGGCCCTGGCTCGCAGTCAGCGTTCCTATTCATCCCAAAGGTGTTCGATGGGGTTGAGGACAGGGCTCTGTGCAGGCCAGTCAAGGTCTTCCACACAGATCTCGACAAAAAAATTCTGTATGGACCTCGCTTTGTGCATTGGTGGCATTGTCATGCGGAAACAGGAAAGGTCTTTCCCCAAACTGTTGGCACAAAGTTAGAAGCACAGAATCGTCTAGAATGTTATTGTATGCTGTAGCGTTAAGATTTCCCTTCAACTGGAACCAAAGGACCCGAACAATGAAAAACAGTCCCAGACCATTACATGTTCTTCCTCCACCACAGTGTACAGTTGGCACTGTGGATTGGGACAGGTAGCGTTCTCCTGGCATCTGCCAAACCCAGGCTTAGCTGTCGGACTGCCAGATGGTGAAGCGTGATTCATCTCTCCAGAGAGCGTGTTTCCACTGCTCCAGAGTCCAATGGCCGCGACCTTCACACCACTCCAGCCGATGCTTGGCATTACGCATGGTGATTTTAGGCTTGTGTGCGGCTGCTCGACCATGGAAACACATTTCATTAAGCTCCCGGTGAACAGTTCTTGTGCTGACATTGCATCCAGAGGCAGTTTGGAACTCGGTAGTGAGTGTTGTAACCGGGGACATATGATTAGCACTCAACGGTTGCGTTATGTGACCTAATGTGGCCTACCTTCGCGGCTCAGTCGTTGTTGCTCCTAGACATTTCCACTTCACAATAACAGCACTTACAGCTGCCCCGGATCAGCTCTAGCAGGGCAGACATTTTAAGAACTATGACTGTGCCACGTTGAAAGTCACTGAGCTCTTCAGTGACTGAAGGCTAGCACTGGAGGCTAGCACTGGAGGCTAGCACTGAAGGCTAGCACTGGAGGCTAGCACTGAAGGCTAGCAGTGGAGGATGGCACTGAAGGCTAGCACTGGAGTTCTATTAGCTGTATTTAACACTAACTGAAGGCCGTTCTATTGCCAATGTTTGTCTATGGAGATTGCATGGCTGTGTGCTTGATTTTATACACCTGTCAGCAACGGGTGTGGCTGAAATAGCCGAATCCACTAACTTGAAGGGGTGTCCACATACTTTTGTATATATAGTGTACCTGCTGCTTACCTACCTGGCTCTGGCTATAACCTCAACAAAAATACACACGAACACACACACACCTGCAGCCCAGGTAACATGAACCTTCCTCTGTCTAATGTCACGAGAATAGATGGGGGATGGTAGTTTGTGTGTGTGTGTGTGTGTGTGTGTGTGTGTGTGTGTGTGTGTGTGTGTGTGTGTGTGTGTGTGTGTGTGTGTGTGTGTGTGTGTGTGTGTGTGTGTGTTTGTGTGTGTGTGTTTGTGTGTGTGCGTGCGTGCGTGTGTGCGTGTGTGTGTGTGTGTGCGTGCGTGTGTGTTTGAGAAGGGGGAGTTTCCTCTATTTTAGCACAAAGGGGCAGGTGTACCTGGCCTGGAGCTTGTTGTCCACCACAATGAAACTGGGGAGGGGACTATGGATCTGCCTCTGTACGTTGGTGCGTGCCTCCGTGCATACGTCCGTCAAACGTGATATCTCAGACACCACTGGCACACATTTTTGACGAAACTTGGTTGAATGACGCGGCTTACCAAAGACATCCGTCATTGAGAAAATGACACTGATTGGCCAGACGGTGGCGCTATGACAAGCGATAGAAAATGCTAACTTTTTAACGTCACGCCCCTCACCCTGTTTGATCGAGAGTCATGGATCTTGGCACATAGGTCCTTCTCCTCACAAAGAATGAATTTACCTCAAGGTCTGCCATGACGGATCTTCCGCCATTTTTAATTTTGTGACAAATACTTAACATGCTAGTTAGTCCTCTGCACCAAATGACGACATGAGGAATCCATGGACAAAAGTCTCTCAGCACAATATTTTTTCCAGACTAGTACCTAAAACAACATGGTCCCTATTGACATATGAACATTCACGTGGGTGTGGTCTGGCACAGAAACGCATATAAATCCCTCATGGTTATTTGCATTGAAACAAAACACTGTTAGGACTCAATGTTTATATTGACCAAACGGTCGCACTATGACAGGTACATGGTGCTGTCACTAATTGGCAGGGCAATTAGTTTACTGTTACCTTGTTTTGCAAGTGAAGTATTTTATTTAATTAGGCAAGTCAGTTAAGAACAAATTGTTATGTTCAATGATGGCCTAGGAACAGTGGGTTAACTACCTGTTCAGGGGCAGAACAACAGATTTTTACCTTGTCAGCTCTGGGATTTGAACTTGCAACCTTTCTGTTACTAGTCCAAAGCTCTAACCACTAGGCTACCTGCCGTAACTACACTCTAACCACTAGGCTACCTGCCGTAACTACACTCTAACCACTAGGCTATGTGTTCCAATGATCGTTGGTTTAACCCCAGCGCTAGGTACTTGTGTTCTTTTTAGTTTTAACTAAAACCTTTACCTTAACCATTCATAACCCTATCCTAACCTTAACCCTTACCTTAACCATTCATAACCCTATCCCAGACCTTAACCATTCATAACCCTATCCCAGACCTTAACCATTCATAACCCTATCCTAACCTGACCCCTTACCTTAACCATTCATAACCCTATCCTAACCTGACCCCTTACCTTAACCATTCATAACCCTATCCTAACCTTAACCCTTTCCTTAACCATTCATAACCCTATCCTAACCTGACCCCTTACCTTAACCATTCATAACCCTATCCTAACCTTAACCCTTACCTTAACCATTCATAACCCTATCCTAACCTTAACCCTTTCCTTAACCATTCATAACCCTATCCTAACCTGACCCCTTACCTTAACCATTCATAACCCTATCCTAACCTTAACCCTTACCTTAACCATTCATAACCCTATCCCAGACCTTAACCCTTACCTTAACCATTCATAACCCTATCCCAGACCTTAACCATTCATAACCCTATCCCAGACCTTAACCATTCATAACCCTATCCTAACCTGACCCCTTACCTTAACCATTCATAACCCTATCCTAACCTGACCCCTTACCTTAACCATTCATAACCCTATCCTAACCTGACCCCTTACCTTAACCATTCATAACCCTATCCTAACCTTAACCCTTTCCTTAACCATTCATAACCCTATCCTAACCTGACCCCTTACCTTAACCATTCATAACCCTATCCTAACCTTAACCCTTACCTTAACCATTCATAACCCTATCCTAACCTTAACCCTTTCCTTAACCATTCATAATCCCAAACCTTAACTAGTCGGAATTAATGCCTAAACTTAACCATCAAAACTCAACATTTAAGGTTGAACACTGAATGTTGCAGTCAGACTGTGAGATCGTATTACACACAAACACACAAAATATACACAAACACACAACATATACACAAACACACAAACACACATAGCAAACACACACACATAGCAAACACACACACACACACACACACACACACACATAGCAAACACACACACACACACACATAGCAAACAAACACACACACAAGTGTCACGAAAAATGTACGGGGGTCAGTAACAAAATTCTTCGTAATTATTCAATGACTCATCCAGGTTAGTCTGGAGTCAATGAATAACAATCTGGGTTGAAAGAGACCTCGTCATGGACTGGAGTGGATTAGAGTAAATTGATATAGTTGGGTCTGGGAGTTGTGCAAGGCAAAGTCTAGGTGATTAGAAAACGGTATGTGGCAAGAATAAACAGCAATAAGCATGAGGCAAAGACATTTCAACAGGTGAGTCTTAGTTCTTGATGTTAGGAGGATTTTGGAGACACTAGTTGTGACAGACATGAGGCGGGGGGAGGGGGGGTGGAGTCTAACTCTGTCTTAAGGAGTTGTGAGTCAGGGAAATTGACTACTGAAGTGTGTAACAAATGGCACACTATTCCCTACGTAGTAAACTACTTTTTTATTGTTGCCCATACAGTTCTGGTTAAAAGTAATGTGCTCCGTAGGGAATTGGATGCAATTTGAGATGTCCAGCAGACATTGGCCAGTCTGTCCTTGTAGTCTGTTGGAACATCAACATAAGTACATTTTCAGTTGTCTTGTTTTGTCTTCAGGCCCTATTCATGAATCATAAAGCTAAATAAGGGAGGGTGTGATGTCTATCAACGCATATCCTTGTTTGTCGTGTGCTTAACGCGAAGACGAGAGCAATGACTGACTGGCCAATGACAGCCTTTCTGGTACAGGATGGTTGACGTACAAGATAGGCTATAACTTAACCAGAAGTCTATATCCTGTAGGCAAAACCAGACTTCCTCATTGGACCCGCCCTGTAAACTACTCCACACCAACAACCTCAGATTGTATGGATATACTGTAAACACTCGTAAAGAAGAGAACCCATAGGAGGCTTCAAATGAGGAAACGCCCCTCTGCCTCCCATGCTTTATACGGTATATCTATGTCCCTCTGTTCTTCTCTATCAATTTCAATTCAAAGGGCTTTATTGTCATGGAAACAAATGTTTACGTTGCCTAAGCAAGTGAAATAAATGGTTTGTTTTTTAAAATGAAGAGTGATGTTTCAAATGTCATATAATGTCAATTTACAGTTTTGTAACAATGTGCAAATTAGTTAAAGTACAAAAGGGAAAATAAATCAACATAAATATTGGTTGTATTTATAATGGTGTTTGTTCTTCACTGGTTGACCTTTTCTCGTGGCAACAGGTCACACATCTTGCTGCTGTGATATTGGCACACTGTGGTATTTCACCCAGTAGATATGGGAGTTATTGAAATCAGGATGGTTTTCTAATTCTTTGTGGATCTGTGTAATCTGAGGGAAATATGTGTCTCTAATATGGTCATACATTGGACAAGAGGTTGGGAAATGCAGTTGTTTCCACCTCATTTTGTGGGCAGTGAGCACATAGCCTGTCTTCTCTTGAGAGTTATGTCTGCCTACGGCGGCCTTTCTCAATAGCAAGGCTATGCTCACTGAGTCTGTACATAGTCAAAGCTTTCCTTAAGTTGGGTAAGTCACAGTGGTCAGGTATTCTGTCACTGTGTACTCTCTGTTTAGGGCCAAATAACATTCTAGTTTGCTCTGTTTTTTTGTTAATTATTTCCAATGTGTCAAGTAATTCTTTTTTTGTTTTCTTATGATTTGATTGGCTTTAATTTAGTTGCTGTCCTGGGGCTCTGTAGGGTGTGTTTGTATTTGTGAACAGAGCCTCAGGACCAGCTTCCTGAGTCTAGTCCTCTAGACTCTTCTCCAGGTTCATCTCTCTGTAGGTGATGGCTTTGTTATGGAAGGTTTGGGAATCACTTCCTTTTAGGTGGTTGTAGAATTTAACAGCTCTTTTCTGGATTTTAATAATTAGCGGGTATCGGCCTAATTCTGCTCTGCATGCATTATTTTGTGTTTTATGTCATACACTGAGGATATTTTCGCAGAAATCTGCATGCAGAGTCTCAATTTGGTGTTTGTCAAATTTTGTGAATTCTTGGTTGGTCAGTGGCCCCCAGACCTCACAACCATAAAGGGCAATGGGTTCTATAACTGATTCAAGTATTTTTAGCCTGATCCTAATTGGTATGCCGAATTTTATGTTCCTTTTGATGGCATAGAAGGCCCTTCTTGCCTTGTCTCTCAGCTCGTTCACAGCTTTGTGGAAGTTACCTGTGGCGCTGATGTTTAGGCCGAGGTATGTATCGTTTTTTGTGTACTCTAGGACAATGGTGTCTAGATTCAATTTGTATCGTTTTTTGTGTACTCTAGGACAATGGTGTCTAGATTCAATTTGTACAGGTCTGACAGAATCTGTGCAGAAGATCTAGGTACTGCTGTAGGCCCTCCTTGGTTGGTGACAGAAGCACAAGATCGTCAGCAAACAGTAGACATTTGAATCTCCCTCCCTCCATCTGTCTCTCTCTCTCTCCCTCTATCTTTGTCCCTCCCTCTATCCTTCTGTCTCTCTCTCCCCCTGTCTCTCTTTCCCCCTGTCTCTCTCTCCCCCTGTCTCTCTCTCCCTCTGTCTCTCCCCTCTCTCTCTCTCCCTGTCTCTCCCTCCCTCTGTCTCTCCCCCGCTCTCTCTCTCCCTCTGTCTCTCCCTCCCTCCCTCTGTCTCTCTCTCCCTGTCTCTGTCTCTCCCTCTCCCTGTCTCTCCCTCCCTCCCTCTGTCTCCCTCCCTCTGTCTCTCTCTCCCCTCTCTCTCTCTCCCTATCCCTGTCTCTCCCTCCCTCTGTCTCTCCCTGCCTCTGTCTCTCTCTCCCTCTGTCTCTCCCTCCCTCTGTCTCCCTCCCTCTGTCTCTCTCTCTCCCTCTCTCTCCCTCTCCCTGTCTCTCTCTCCCTCTGTCTTTCCCTCCCTCCCTCTGTCTCTCCCTCCATCTCTCTCTCTCCCTCTCTCCCTGTCTCTCCCTCCCTCTGTCTCCCTCCCTCTGTCTCTCTCCCTCTGTCTCTCCCCGCTCTCTCTCTCCTTCTGTCTCTCCCTCCCTCCATCTGTCTCTCTCTCCCTCTCTCTCCCTCTCCCTCTCTCCCTCCCTCTGTCTCCCTCCCTCTGTCTCTCTCTCCCTCTCTCTCTCTCTCCCTATCCCTGTCTCTCCCTCCCTCTGTCTCTCCCCCCCTCTCTCCCTCCCTCCCTCCTCTCTCTCTCTCCCTCTCTCTCCCTCCCTCTGTCTCTCTCTCCCTCTCTCTGTCTCTCCCTCTCCCTCTCTCTCTCCCTCTGTCTCTCTCTCCCTCTCTCTGTCTCTCCCTCTCCCTGTCTCTCTCTCCCTCTGTCTCTCCCCTCTCTGTCTCTCCCTCTCTCTCCCTCTCTCTGTCTCTCCCTCTCCCTGTCTCTCTCTCCCTCTGTCTCTCTCTCCTCTCTGTCTCTCCCTCTCCCTGTCTCTCTCCCTCTCTCTCCCCTCTCTGTCTCTCTCCTCTCTCTCTCTCTCCCTCTGTCTCTCTCTCCCTCTCTCTGTCTCTCTCCCTGTCTCTCTCTGTCTCTCTCTCTCCCTCTGTCTCTCTCTCCCCTCTCTGTCTCTCCTCTCCCTGTCTCTCTCTCCCTCTGTCTCTCTCTCCCCTCTCTGTCTCTCCCTCTCCCTGTCTCTCTCTCCCTCTGTCTCTCCTCTCTCTCCCTCCTCTGTCTCTCCCTCTCCTGTCTCTCTCTCCCTCTCTCTGTCTCTCCCTCTCCCTGTCTCTCTCTCCCTCTGTCTCTCTCTCCCTCTCTCTGTCTCTCCCTCTCCCTGTCTCTCTCTCCTCTGTCTCTCTCTCCCTCTCTCTGTCTCTCCCTCTCCCTGTCTCTCTCTCCCTCTGTCTCTCCCTCTCTCTGTCTGTCTCTCCTCTCTCTGTCTCTCCTCTCTCTCCCTCTCTCTGTCTCTCCCTCTCCCTGTCTCTCTCTCCCTCTGTCTCTCTCTCCCCCTCTGTCTCTCCCTCTCCCTGTCTCTCTCTGTCTCTCCCTCTCTCTCCCTCTCTCTGTCTCTCTCTCCCCCTCTGTCTCTCTCTCTCTCCCTCTGTCTCTCTCCCTCTCTCTGTCTCTCCCTCTCCCTGTCTCTCTCTGTCTCTCCTCTCTCTCCCTCCCTCTGTCTCTCTCTCCCTCTCTCTGTCTCTCCCTCTCCCTGTCTCTCTCTCCCTCTGTCTCTCTCTCCCTCTCTCTGTCTCTCCCTCTCCCTGTCTCTCTCTCCCTCTGTCTCTCCCTCTCTCTCCCTCTCTCTGTCTCTCCCTCTCCCTGTCTCTCTCTCCCTCTCTCTGTCTCTCCCTCTCCCTGTCTCTCTCTCCCTCTGTCTCTCTCTCCCTCTCTCTGTCTCTCCCTCTCCCTGTCTCTCTCTCCCTCTGTCTCTCCCTCTCTCTGTCTGTCTCTCCCTCTCTCTGTCTCTCCTCTCTCTCCCTCTCTCTGTCTCTCCCTCTCTCTCCCTCCCTCTGTCTCTCCCTCTCTCTGTCTGTCTCTCCCTCTCTCTGTCTCTCCCTCTCTCTCCCTCTCCCTGTCTCTCACTCTCCCTGTCTCTCCCTCCCTCTGTCTCTCTCTACCTCCTGATGTCATAGGGAAAGTAGGGCTGGGTGATATATAATTTATTCAAATACAGTTGAAGTCGGAAGTTTACATACACTTAGGTTGGAGTCATTAAAACTTGTTTTTCAACCGCTCCACAAATGTCTTGTTAACAAACTATAGTTTTGGCAAGTCGGCTAGGACATCTACTTTGTGCATGACACAAGTAGTTTTTCCAACAATTGTTTACAGACAGATTCTTTCACTGTACCACAATTCCAGTGAGTCAGAAGTTGACATACACTAAGTTGACTGGGCCTTTAAACACCTTGGAAAATTCCATAAAATGATGTCATGGCTTTAGAAGCTTCTGATAGGCTAATTGAGGTCATTTGAGTCAATTGGAGGTGTACCTGTGGATGTATTTCAAGGCCTACCTTCAAACTTAGTGCCTCCTTGCTTGACATCATGGGAAAATCAAAAGAAATCAGCCAAGACCTCAGAAAAACAATTGTAGACCTCCACAAGTCTGGTTTATCCTTGGGAGCAATTTCCAAATGCCTGAAGGTATCACATTCATCTGTACAAACAATAGTACGCAAGTATAAACACGATGGGACCATGCAGCCGTCATACCTGTCACACCCTGGTCATAGAGAGGTTTTATTCTCTATTTTGGTTAGGCCAGGGTGTGAATGCCCACCCTAGGGTGTGACTAGGGTGGGCATTCTAGTTTCTTTATTTCTATGTTTTCTATTTCTTTGTGTTTGGCCGGGTGTGGTTCCCAATCAGAGGCAGCTGTCTATCGTTGTCTCTGATTGAGAATCATACTTAGGCAGCTTTTTTGTTTTGTGTTTCTGCACCTGACAGAACTGTTTAGTTTCATTTAGTTATTTTGTCTCAGTGTTCAGTTTAAATAAATGATCATGAACACGTACCACGCTTTGGTCCTCTTCTTCAGACGAGCGTTACAATACCGCGCAGGAAGGAGACGCGTTCTGTCTCCTAGAGATGAACGTACTTTGGTGCAAAAAGTGCAAATCAATGCCAGAACAACGGACCTTGTGAAGATGCTGGAGGAAACAGGTACAAAAGTATCTATATCCACAGTAAAACGAGTCCTGTATTGACATAACCTGAAAGGCCGCTCAGCAAGGCAGTAGCCACTGCTCCAAAACCGCCATTAAAATTGTATTTTTTGTAGAAATGTCCTCTGGTCTGACGAAACAAAAATAGAACTGTTTGGCCATAATGACCATCATTATGTTTGGAGGAAAAAGGGGGAGGCTTGCAAGCCGAAGAACACCATCCCAACCGTGAAGCACGGGGGTGGCAGCATCATGTTGTGGAGGTGCTTTGTTGCAGGAGGAACTGGTGCACTTCACAAAATAAATGGCATCATGAGGTAGGAAAATTATGTGGACATGATGCAACATCTCAAGACATCAGTCAGGAAGTTAAAGCTTGTTCGCAAATGGCTCTTCCAAATGGACAATGACCCCAAGCATACTTCCAAAGTTGTGGCAAAATGGCTTAAGGACAACAAAATCAAGGTATTGGAGTGACCATCACAATGCCCTGACCTCAATCCAAAAGAACATTTGTGGGCAGAACTGAAAAAGCATGTGAGCAAGGAGGCCTACAAACCTGACTCAGTTACACCAGCTCTATCTGGAGGAATGAGCCAAAATTCACCCAACTTATTGTATGAAGCTTGTGGAAGGCTACCCTAAACGTTTGACCTAAGTTAAACAATTTAAAGGCAATGCTACCAAATTGAGTGTATGTAACCTTCTGACCCACTGGGAATGTGATGAAAGAAATAAAAGCTGAAAAAAATCACTCTGTAATATTATTCTAACATTTCAAATTCTTAAAATAAAGTGGTGATCCTAACTGACCTAAGACAGGCTATTTTTACTCTGATTAAATGTCAGGATTGTGAAAAACTTCAATTTAAATGTATTTGGCTAAGGTGTATGTAAACTTCTGACTTCAACTGTAAATGTTTTACTGCCATTTTCCAAATGCATGTACCTCAAGAATATAGATTGTTTTATGTTCTATGTCTTTTTGGTCTCCTTCGCTCTTTCTGTGCTGTGACACCAAGCCCCTCCTCCTCTGTGCTGTGACACCAAGCCCCTCCTCCTCTGTGCTGTGACACCAAGCCCCTCCTCCTCTGTGCTGTGACACCAAGCCCCTCCTCCTCTGTGCTGTGACACCAAGCCCCTCCTCCTCTGTGCTGTGACACCAAGCCCCTCCTCCTCTGTGCTGTGACACCAAGCCCCTCTTCCTCTGTGCTGTGACACCAAGCCCCTCCTCCTCTGTGCTGTGACACCAAGCCCCTCCTCCTCTGTGCTGTGACACCAAGCCCCTCCTCCTCTGTGCTGTGACACCAAGCCCCTCCTCCTCTGTGCTGTGACACCAAGCCCCTCCTCCTCTGTGCTGTGACACCAAGCCCCTCCTCCTCTGTGCTGTGACACCAAGCCCCTCCTCCTCTGTGCTGTGACACCAAGCCCCTCCTCCTCTGTGCTGTGACACCAAGCCCCTCCTCCTCTGTGCTGTGACACCAAGCCCCTCCTCCTCTGTGCTGTGACACCAAGCCCCTCCTCCTCTGTGCTGTGACACCAAGCCCCTCCTCCTCTGTGCTGTGACACCAAGCCCCTCCTCCTCTGTGCTGTGACACCAAGCCCCTCCTCCTCTGTGCTGTGACACCAAGCCCCTCCTCCTCTGTGCTGTGACACCAAGCCCCTCCTCCTCTGTGCTGTGACACCAAGCCCCTCCTCCTCTGTGCTGTGACACCAAGCCCCTCCTCCTCTGTGCTGTGACACCAAGCCCCTCCTCCTCTGTGCTGTGACACCAAGCCCCTCCTCCTCTGTGCTGTGACACCAAGCCCCTCCTCCTCTGTGCTGTGACAACAAGCCCCTCCTCCTCTGTGCTGTGACACCAAGCCCCTCCTCCTCTGTGCTGTGACACCAAGCCCCTCCTCCTCTGTGCTGTGACACCAAGCCCCTCCTCCTCTGTGCTGTGACACCAAGCCCCTCCTCCTCTGTGCTGTGACACCAAGCCCCTCCTCCTCTGTGCTGTGACACCAAGCCCCTCCTCCTCTGTGCTGTGACACCAAGCCCCTCCTCCTCTGTGCTGTGACACCAAGCCCCTCCTCCTCTGTGCTGTGACACCAAGCCCCTCCTCCTCTGTGCTGTAACACCAAGCCCCTCCTCCTCTGTGCTGTGACACCAAGCCCCTCCTCCTCTGTGCTGTGACACCAAGCCCCTCTTCCTCTGTGCTGTGACACCAAGCCCCTCCTCCTCTGTGCTGTGACACCAAGCCCCTCCTCCTCTGTGCTGTAACACCAAGCCCCTCTTCCTCTGTGCTGTGACACCAAGCCCCTCCTCCTCTGTGCTGTAACACCAAGCCCCTCCTCCTCTGTGCTGTGACACCAAGCCCCTCCTCCTCTGTGCTGTGACACCAAGCCCCTCCTCCTCTGTGCTGTGACACCAAGCCCCTCCTCCTCTGTGCTGTAACACCTAGCCCCTCCTCCTCTGTGCTGTAACACCTAGCCCCTCCTCTGTGCTGTAACACCTAGCCCCCCCTCCTCTGTGCTGTAACACCTAGCCCCTCCTCCTCTGTGCTGTAACTCCTAGCCCCTCCTCTGTGACCATGCCCGGTGAACACAGCACAGTTTGCGCAGTTTCTGTCGCGCGCAGCATTGCGGAACCACTAGCAGCATTGCGGAACCACTAGCAGCATTGCGGAACCACTAGCAGCATTGCGGAACCACTAGCAGCATTGCGGAACCACTAGCAGCATTGCGGAACCACAGACTGTTATACTAGCTGTCTAGTCTGTGTTTTATAAATGTACAATGAGCATAAAAAGACGCATTTATATTGTCACGTCTGCTCTTCACCCCCCCTGACACTTGAGGTCGCCCATTGACTCAGTAGAGGTACCCCCTGTATATAGCCTCATTTGTGTTATTTAATTGTGTATTTATTATTATTATTATTTTTTATTTTCGTTTATTTTGTAAATATTTTCTCAACTCTATTTTCTTAACTGCATTGTTGGTTAGGGGCACGTAAGTCAGCAACTGTTGTATTCAGCATTTCACTGTAAGGTCTACTACACCTGTTGTATTCAGCATTTCACTGTGAGGTCTACTACACCTGTTGTATTCAGCATTTCACTGTAAGGTCTACTACACCTGTTGTATTCAGCATTTCACTGTGAGGTCTACTACACCTGTTGTATTCAGCATTTCACTGTAAGGTCTACTACACCTGTTGTATTCAGCATCACCCCCGAGCACGCCCCATTAACATCGATGGGGCTGTCTAGTTCCTGGTGTCTACACACCTGTTGTATTCAGCATTTCACTGTAAGGTCTACTACACCTGTTGTAGTCAGCATTTCACTGTAAGGTCTACTACACCTGTTGTATTCAGCATTTCACTGTAAGGTCTACTACACCTGTTGTATTCAGCATTTCACTGTAAGGTCTACTACACCTGTTGTATTCAGCATTTCACTGGGAGGTCTACTACACCTGTTGTATTCAGCATTTCACCAAGGTCTACTACACCTGTTGTATTCAGCATTTCACTGTGAGGTCTACTACACCTGTTGTATTCAGCATTTCACTGTAAGGTCTACTACACCTGTTGTATTCAGCATTTCACTGTGAGGTCTACTACACCTGTTGTATTCAGCATTTCACTGTAAGGTCTACTACACCTGTTGTATTCAGCATTTCACTGGGAGGTCTACTACACCTGTTGTATTCAGCATTTCACTGTAAGGTCTACTACACCTGTTGTAGTCAGCATTTCACTGTAAGGTCTACTACACCTGTTGTATTCAGCATTTCACTGTAAGGTCTACTACACCTGTTGTATTCAGCATTTCACTGTAAGGTCTACTACACCTGTTGTATTCAGCATTTCACTGGGAGGTCTACTACACCTGTTGTATTCAGCATTTCACTGTAAGGTCTACTACACCTGTTGTAGTCAGCATTTCACTGTAAGGTCTACTACACCTGTTGTATTCAGCATTTCACTGTAAGGTCTACTACACCTGTTGTAGTCAGCATTTCACTGGGAGGTCTACTACACCTGTTGTATTCAGCATTTCACTGTGAGGTCTACTACACCTGTTGTAGTCAGCATTTCACTGTAAGGTCTACTACACCTGTTGTAGTCAGCATTTCACTGTAAGGTCTACTACACCTGTTGTATTCAGCATTTCACTGTAAGGTCTACTACACCTGTTGTAGTCAGCATTTCACTGGGAGGTCTACTACACCTGTTGTATTCAGCATTTCACTGTGAGGTCTACTACACCTGTTGTAGTCAGCATTTCACTGTAAGGTCTACTACACCTGTTGTATTCAGCATTTCACTGTAAGGTCTACTACACCTGTTGTATTCAGCATTTCACTGTAAGGTCTACTACACCTGTTGTATTCAGCATTTCACTGTGAGGTCTACTACACCTGTTGTATTCAGCATTTCGCTGTAAGGTCTACTACACCTGTTGTATTCAGCATTTCACTGTGAGGTCTACTACACCTGTTGTATTCAGCATTTCACTGTAAGGTCTACTACACCTGTTGTATTCAGCATTTCACTTTAAGGTCTACTACACCTGTTGTATTCAGCATTTCACTGTAAGGTCTACTACACCTGTTGTATTCAGCATTTCACTGTGAGGTCTACTACACCTGTTGTATTCAGCATTTCACTGTAAGGTCTACTACACCTGTTGTATTCAGCATTTCACTGTGAGGTCTACTACACCTGTTGTATTCAGCATTTCACTGTAAGGTCTACTACACCTGTTGTAGTCAGCATTTCACTGTAAGGTCTACTACACCTGTTGTATTCAGCATTTCACTGTAAGGTCTACTACACCTGTTGTATTCAGCATTTCACTGTGAGGTCTACTATACCTGTTGTATTCAGCATTTCACTGTGAGGTCTACTACACCTGTTGTATTCAGCATTTCACTGTGAGGTCTACTATACCTGTTGTATTCAGCATTTCACTGTAAGGTCTACTACACCTGTTGTATTCAGCATTTCACTGTAAGGTCTACCTACACCTGTTGTAGTCAGCATTTCACTGTGAGGTCTACTATACCTGTTGTATTCAGCATTTCACTGTGAGGTCTACTACACCTGTTGTATTCAGCATTTCACTGTGAGGTCTACTACACCTGTTGTATTCAGCATTTCACTGTGAGGTCTACTACACCTGTTGTATTCAGGATTTCACTGTAAGGTCTACTACACCTGTTGTATTCAGCATTTCACTGGAAGGTCTACTACACCCGTTGTATTCAGCATTTCACTGTAAGGTCTACTACACCTGTTGTATTCAGCATTTCACTGTAAGGTCTACTATACCTGTTGTATTCAGCATTTCACTGTAAGGTCTACTATACCTGTTGTATTCAGCATTTCACTGTAAGGTCTACTACACCTGTTGTATTCAGCATTTCACTGTAAGGTCTACTACACCTGTTGTATTCAGCATTTCACTGTGAGGTCTACTACACCTGTTGTATTCAGCATTTCACTGTAAGGTCTACTACACCTGTTGTATTCAGCATTTCACTGTAAGGTCTACTACACCTGTTGTATTCAGCATTTCACTGTAAGGTCTACTACACCTGTTGTATTCAGCATTTCACTGTAAGGTCTACTACACCTGTTGTAGTCTGCATTTCACTGGGAGGTCTACTACACCTGTTGTATTCAGCATTTCACTGTAAGGTCTACTACACCTGTTGTATTCAGCATTTCACTGTAAGGTCTACTATACCTGTTGTATTCAGCATTTCACTGTAAGGTCTACTACACCTGTTGTAGTCAGCATTTCCCTGGGAGGTCTACTACACCTGTTGTATTCAGCATTTCACTGTAAGGTCTACTACACCTGTTGTATTCAGCATTTCACTGTAAGGTCTACTACACCTGTTGTATTCAGCATTTCACTGTAAGGTCTACACCTGTTGTATTCAGCATTTCACTGTAAGGTCTACTATACCTGTTGTATTCAGCATTTCACTGTAAGGTCTACTACACCTGTTGTATTCAGCATTTCACTGTGAGGTCTACTACACCTGTTGTATTCAGCATTTCACTGTAAGGTCTACTACACCTGTTGTATTCAGCATTTCACTGTAAGGTCTACTACACCTGTTGTATTCAGCATTTCACTGTAAGGTCTACTACACCTGTTGTATTCAGCATTTACTGTAAGGTCTACTACACCTGTTGTATTCAGCATTTCACTGTGAGGTCTACTACACCTGTTGTATTCAGCATTTCACTGTAAGGTCTACTACACCTGTTGTATTCAGTATTTCACTTTGAGGTCTACTACACCTGTTGTATTCAGCATTTCACTGTAAGGTCTACTACACCTGTTGTATTCAGCATTTCACTGTAAGGTCTACTACACCTGTTGTATTCAGCATTTCACTGGGAGGTCTACTACACCTGTTGTATTCAGCATTTCACTGTAAGGTCTACTACACCTGTTGTATTCAGCATTTCACTGGGAGGTCTACTACACCTGTTGTATTCAGCATTTCACTGGGAGGTCTACTACACCTGTTGTATTCAGCATTTCACTGGGAGGTCTACTACACCTGTTGTATTCAGCATTTCACTGGGAGGTCTACTACACCTGTTGTATTCAACATTTCACTGTAAGGTCTACTACACCTGTTGTATTCAGCATTTCACTGGGAGGTCTACTACACCTGTTGTATTCAGCATTTCACTGGGAGGTCTACTACACCTGTTGTATTCAGCATTTCACTGTAAGGTCTACTACACCTGTTGTATTCAGCATTTCACTGGGAGGTCTACTACACCTGTTGTATTCAGCATTTCACTGGGAGGTCTACTACACCTGTTGTATTCAGCATTTCACTGTAAGGTCTACTACACCTGTTGTATTCAGCATTTCACTGTAAGGTCTACTACACCTGTTGTATTCAGCATTTCACTGGGAGGTCTACTACACCTGTTGTATTCATCATTTCACTGTCAGGTCTACTACACCTGTTGTATTCAGCATTTCACTGGGAGGTCTACTACACCTGTTGTATTCAGCATTTCACTGTGAGGTCTACTACACCTGTTGTATTCAGCATTTCACTGTAAGGTCTACTACACCTGTTGTATTCAGCATTTCACTGTGAGGTCTACTACACCTGTTGTATTCAGCATTTCACTGTGAGGTCTACTACACCTGTTGTATTCAGCATTTCACTGTGAGGTCTACTACACCTGTTGTATTCAGCATTTCACTGTGAGGTCTACTACACCTGTTGTATTCAGCATTTCACTGTAAGGTCTACTACACCTGTTGTAGTCAGCATTTCACTGTAAGGTCTACTACACCTGTTGTATTCAGCATTTCACTGTAAGGTCCTACTACACCTGTTGTATTCAGCATTTCACTGTAAGGTCCTACTACACCTGTTGTATTCAGCATTTCACTGTAAGGTCCTACTACACCTGTTGTATTCAGCATTTCACTGTAAGGTCCTACTACACCTGTTGTATTCAGCATTTCACTGTAAGGTCTACTACACCTGTTGTATTCAGCATTTCACTGTAAGGTCTACTACACCTGTTGTATTCAGCATTTCACTGTAAGGTCTACTACACCTGTTGTATTCAGCATTTCACTGTAAGGTCTACTACACCTGTTGTATTCAGCATTTCACTGTAAGGTCTACTACACCTGTTGTATTCAGCATTTCACTGTAAGGTCTACTACACCTGTTGTATTCAGCATTTCACTGTAAGGTCTACTACACCTGTTGTATTCAGCATTTCACTGGGAGGTCTACTACACCTGTTGTATTCAGCATTTCACTGTAAGGTCTACTACACCTGTTGTATTCAGCATTTCACTGTAAGATCTACTACACCTGTTGTATTCAGCATTTCACTGTGAGGTCTACTACACCTGTTGTATTCAGCATTTCACTGGGAGGTCTACTACACCTGTTGTATTCAGCATTTCACTGTGAGGTCTACTACACCTGTTGTATTCAACATTTCACTGTAAGGTCTACTACACCTGTTGTATTCAGCATTTCACTGTGAGGTCTACTACACCTGTTGTATTCAGCATTTCACTGTAAGGTCTACTACACCTGTTGTATTCAGCATTTCACTGTGAGGTCTACTACACCTGTTGTATTCAGCATTTCACTGTAAGGTCTACTACACCTGTTGTATTCAGCATTTCACTGTAAGGTCTACTACACCTGTTGTATTCAGCATTTCACTGTAAGGTCTACTACACCTGTTGTATTCAGCATTTCACTGTGAGGTCTACCTAGACCTGTTGTATTCAGCATTTCACTGGGAGGTCTACTACACCTGTTGTATTCAGCATTTCACTGTAAGGTCTACTACACCTGTTGTATTCAGCATTTCACTGTAAGGTCTACTACACCTGTTGTATTCAGCATTTCACTGTAAGGTCCTACTACACCTGTTGTATTCAGCATTTCACTGTAAGGTCCTACTACACCTGTTGTATTCAGCATTTCACTGTAAGGTCTACTACACCTGTTGTATTCAGCATTTCACTGTAAGGTCTACTACACCTGTTGTATTCAGCATTTCACTGTAAGGTCTACTACACCTGTTGTATTCAGCATTTCACTGTAAGGTCCTACTACACCTGTTGTATTCAGCATTTCACTGTAAGGTCCTACTACACCTGTTGTATTCAGCATTTCACTGTAAGGTCCTACTACACCTGTTGTATTCAGCATTTCACTGTAAGGTCCTACTACACCTGTAGTATTCAGCATTTCACTGTAAGGTCTACTACACCTGTAGTATTCAGCATTTCACTGTAAGGTCTACTACACCTGTTGTATTCAGCATTTCACAGTAAGGTCTACTACACCTGTTGTATTCAGCATTTCACAGTAAGGTCTACTACACCTGTTGTATTCAGCATTTCACTGGGAGGTCTACTACACCTGTTGTATTCAGCATTTCACTGGGAGGTCTACTACACCTGTTGTATTCAGCATTTCACTGGGAGGTCTACTACACCTGTTGTAGTCAGCATTTCACTGGGAGGTCTACTACACCTGTTGTATTCAACATTTCACTGTAAGGTCTACTACACCTGTTGTATTCAGCATTTCACTGGGAGGTCTACTACACCTGTTGTATTCAGCATTTCACTGGAAGGTCTACCTACACCTGTTGTATTCAGCATTTCACTGTAAGGTCTACTACACCTGTTGTATTCAGCATTTCACTGTAAGGTCTACTACACCTGTTGTATTCAGCATTTCACTGTAAGGTCTACTACACCTGTTGTATTCAGCATTTCACTGTAAGGTCTACTACACCTGTTGTATTCAGCATTTCACTGTAAGGTCTACTACACCTGTTGTATTCAGCATTTCACTGTAAGGTCTACTACACCTGTTGTATTCAGCATTTCACTGTAAGGTCTACTACACCTGTTGTATTCAGCATTTCACTGTAAGGTCTACTACACCTGTTGTATTCAGCATTTCACTGTAAGGTCTACTACACCTGTTGTATTCAGCATTTCACTGGGAGGTCTACTACACCTGTTGTATTCAGCATTTCACTGTAAGGTCTACTACACCTGTTGTATTCAGCATTTCACTGTAAGATCTACTACACCTGTTGTATTCAGCATTTCACTGTGAGGTCTACTACACCTGTTGTATTCAGCATTTCACTGGGAGGTCTACTACACCTGTTGTATTCAGCATTTCACTGTGAGGTCTACTACACCTGTTGTATTCAACATTTCACTGTAAGGTCTACTACACCTGTTGTATTCAGCATTTCACTGTGAGGTCTACTACACCTGTTGTATTCAGCATTTCACTGTAAGGTCTACTACACCTGTTGTATTCAGCATTTCACTGTAAGGTCTACTACACCTGTTGTATTCAGCATTTCACTGTAAGGTCTACTACACCTGTTGTATTCAGCATTTCACTGTGAGGTCTACCTAGACCTGTTGTATTCAGCATTTCACTGGGAGGTCTACTACACCTGTTGTATTCAGCATTTCACTGTGAGGTCTACTACACCTGTTGTATTCAGCATTTCACTGTAAGGTCTACTACACCTGTTGTATTCAGCATTTCACTGTGAGGTCTACTACACCTGTTGTATTCAGCATTTCACTGTAAGGTCTACTACACCTGTTGTATTCAGCATTTCACTGTAAGGTCTACTACACCTGTTGTATTCAGCATTTCACTGTAAGGTCTACTACACCTGTTGTATTCAGCATTTTACTGTAAGGTCTACTACACCTGTTGTATTCAGCATTTCACTGTGAGGTCTACTACACCTGTTGTATTCAGCATTTCACTGTAAGGTCTACTACACCTGTTGTATTCAGTATTTCACTTTGAGGTCTACTACACCTGTTGTATTCAGCATGTCACTGTAAGGTCTACTACACCTGTTGTATTCAGCATTTCACTGTAAGGTCTACTACACCTGTTGTATTCAGCATTTCACTGGGAGGTCTACTACACCTGTTGTATTCAGCATTTCACTGTAAGGTCTACTACACCTGTTGTATTCAGCATTTCACTGGGAGGTCTACTACACCTGTTGTATTCAGCATTTCACTGGGAGGTCTACTACACCTGTTGTATTCAGCATTTCACTGGGAGGTCTACTACACCTGTTGTATTCAACATTTCACTGTAAGGTCTACTACACCTGTTGTATTCAGCATTTCACTGGGAGGTCTACTACACCTGTTGTATTCAGCATTTCACTGGGAGGTCTACTACACCTGTTGTATTCAGCATTTCACTGTAAGGTCTACTACACCTGTTGTATTCAGCATTTCACTGGGAGGTCTACTACACCTGTTGTATTCAGCATTTCACTGGGAGGTCTACTACACCTGTTGTATTCAGCATTTCACTGTAAGGTCTACTACACCTGTTGTATTCAGCATTTCACTGTAAGGTCTACTACACCTGTTGTATTCAGCATTTCACTGGGAGGTCTACTACACCTGTTGTATTCATCATTTCACTGTCAGGTCTACTACACCTGTTGTATTCAGCATTTCACTGGGAGGTCTACTACACCTGTTGTAGTCAGCATTTCACTGGGAGGTCTACCTACACCTGTAGTATTCAGCATTTCACTGGGAGGTCTACTACACCTGTTGTATTCAGCATTTCACTGGGAGGTCTACTAGACCTGTTGTATTCAGCATTTCACTGTAAGGTCTACTACACCTGTTGTAGTCAGCATTTCACTGTAAGGTCTACTACACCTGTTGTATTCAGCATTTCACTGTAAGGTCTACCTACACCTGTAGTATTCAGCATTTCACTGTAAGGTCTACTACACCTGTAGTATTCAGCATTTCACTGGGAGGTCTACTACACCTGTTGTATTCAGCATTTCACTGGGAGGTCTACTACACCTGTTGTATTCAACATTTCACTGTAAGGTCTACTACACCTGTTGTATTCAGCATTTCACTGGGAGGTCTACTACACCTGTTGTATTCAGCATTTCACTGGGAGGTCTACTACACCTGTTGTATTCAGCATTTCACTGTAAGGTCTACTACACCTGTTGTATTCAGCATTTCACTGGGAGGTCTACTACACCTGTTGTATTCAGCATTTCACTGGGAGGTCTACTACACCTGTTGTATTCAGCATTTCACTGTAAGGTCTACTACACCTGTTGTATTCAGCATTTCACTGTAAGGTCTACTACACCTGTTGTATTCAGCATTTCACTGGGAGGTCTACTACACCTGTTGTATTCATCATTTCACTGTC
The DNA here is from genome assembly GCF_018296145.1 of Oncorhynchus tshawytscha. NCBI lineage: Eukaryota > Metazoa > Chordata > Actinopteri > Salmoniformes > Salmonidae > Oncorhynchus > Oncorhynchus tshawytscha. The sequence continues at coordinate 29,005,393 of NC_056452.1, read as the reverse complement.
AGGTCTACTACACCTGTTGTATTCAGCATTTCACTGGGAGGTCTACTACACCTGTTGTAGTCAGCATTTCACTGGGAGGTCTACCTACACCTGTAGTATTCAGCATTTCACTGGGAGGTCTACTACACCTGTTGTATTCAGCATTTCACTGGGAGGTCTACTAGACCTGTTGTATTCAGCATTTCACTGTAAGGTCTACTACACCTGTTGTAGTCAGCATTTCACTGTAAGGTCTACTACACCTGTTGTATTCAGCATTTCACTGTAAGGTCTACCTACACCTGTAGTATTCAGCATTTCACTGTAAGGTCTACTACACCTGTAGTATTCAGCATTTCACTGTAAGGTCTACTACACCTGTTGTATTCAGCATTTCACTGGGAGGTCTACTACACCTGTTGTATTCAGCATTTCACTGTAAGGTCTACTACACCTGTTGTAGTCAGCATTTCACTGGGAGGTCTACTACACCTGTTGTATTCAGCATTTCACTGGGAGGTCTACTACACCTGTTGTAGTCAGCATTTCACTGGGAGGTCTACTACACCTGTTGTATTCAGCATTTCACTGTAAGGTCTACTACACCTGTTGTATTCAGCATTTCACTGTAAGGTCTACTACACCTGTTGTATTCAGCATTTCACTGTAAGGTCTACTACACCTGTTGTATTCAGCATTTCACTGTAAGGTCTACTACACCTGTTGTAGTCAGCATTTCACTGTGAGGTCTACTACACCTGTTGTATTCAGCATTTCACTGTAAGGTCTACTACACCTGTTGTATTCAGCATTTCACTGTAAGGTCTACTACACCTGTTGTATTCAGCATTTCACTGTGAGGTCTACTACACCTGTTGTATTCAGCATTTCACTGTGAGGTCTACTACACCTGTTGTATTCAGCATTTCACTGTAAGGTCTACTACACCTGTTGTATTCAGCATTTCACTGTGAGGTCTACTACACCTGTTGTATTCAGCATTTCACTGTAAGGTCTACTACACCTGTTGTATTCAGCATTTCACTGTAAGGTCTACTACACCTGTTGTATTCAGCATTTCACTGGGAGGTCTACTACACCTGTTGTATTCAGCATTTCACTGTGAGGTCTACCTACACCTGTTGTATTCAGCATTTCACTGTAAGGTCTACTACACCTGTTGTATTCAGCATTTCACTGTGAGGTCTACTACACCTGTTGTATTCAGCATTTCACTGTAAGGTCTACTACACCTGTTGTATTCAGCATTTCACTGTGAGGTCTACTACACCTGTTGTATTCAGCATTTCACTGTAAGGTCTACTACACCTGTTGTATTCAGCATTTCACTGTAAGGTCTACTACACCTGTTGTATTCAGCATTTCACTGTAAGGTCTACTACACCTGTTGTATTCAGCATTTCACTGTGAGGTCTACTACACCTGTTGTATTCAGCATTTCACTGTAAGGTCTACTACACCTGTTGTATTCAGCATTTCACTGTGAGGTCTACTACACCTGTTGTATTCAGCATTTCACTGTAAGGTCTACTACACCTGTTGTATTCAGCATTTCACTGTAAGGTCTACTACACCTGTTGTATTCAGCATTTCACTGTGAGGTCTACTACACCTGTTGTATTCAGCATTTCACTGTGAGGTCTACTACACCTGTTGTATTCAGCATTTCACTGTAAGGTCTACTACACCTGTTGTATTCAGCATTTCACTGTGAGGTCTACTACACCTGTTGTATTCAGCATTTCACTGTAAGGTCTACTACACCTGTTGTATTCAGCATTTCACTGTGAGGTCTACTACACCTGTTGTATTCAGCATTTCACTGTAAGGTCTACTACACCTGTTGTATTCAGCATTTCACTGTGAGGTCTACTACACCTGTTGTATTCAGCATTTCACTGTAAGGTCTACTACACCTGTTGTATTCAGCATTTCACTGTAAGGTCTACTACACCTGTTGTATTCAGCATTTCACTGTAAGGTCTACTACACCTGTTGTATTCAGCATTTCACTGGGAGGTCTACTACACCTGTTGTATTCAGCATTTCACTGGGAGGTCTACTACACCTGTTGTATTCAGCATTTCACTGTGAGGTCTACTACACCTGTTGTATTCAGCATTTCACTGTAAGGTCTACTACACCTGTTGTATTCAGCATTTCACTGTGAGGTCTACTACACCTGTTGTATTCAGCATTTCACTGTGAGGTCTACTACACCTGTTGTATTCAGCATTTCACTGTGAGGTCTACTACACCTGTTGTATTCAGCATTTCACTGTAAGGTCTACTACACCTGTTGTATTCAGCATTTCACTGTAAGGTCTACTACACCTGTTGTATTCAGCATTTCACTGTGAGGTCTACTACACCTGTTGTATTCAGCATTTCACTGTGAGGTCTACTACACCTGTTGTATTCAGCATTTCACTGTAAGGTCTACTACACCTGTTGTATTCAGCATTTCACTGTAAGGTCTACTACACCTGTTGTATTCAGCATTTCACTGTAAGGTCTACTACACCTGTTGTATTCAGCATTTCACTGTAAGGTCTACTACACCTGTTGTATTCAGCATTTCACTGGGAGGTCTACTACACCTGTTGTATTCAGCATTTCACTGTAAGGTCTACTACACCTGTTGTATTCAGTATTTCACTGTAAGGTCTACTACACCTGTTGTATTCAGCATTTCACTGTGAGGTCTACTACACCTGTTGTATTCAGCATTTCACTGTGAGGTCTACTACACCTGTTGTATTCAGCATTTCACTGTAAGGTCTACTACACCTGTTGTATTCAGCATTTCACTGTAAGGTCTACTACACCTGTTGTATTCAGCATTTCACTGTAAGGTCTACTACACCTGTTGTATTCAGCATTTCACTTTGAGGTCTACTACACCTGTTGTATTCAGCATTTCACTGTAAGGTCTACTACACCTGTTGTATTCAGCATTTCACTGTAAGGTCTACTACACCTGTTGTATTCAGCATTTCACTGTGAGGTCTACTACACCTGTTGTATTCAGCATTTCACTGTAAGGTCTACTACACCTGTTGTATTCAGCATTTCACTGTAAGGTCTACTACACCTGTTGTATTCAGCATTTCACTGTGAGGTCTACTACACCTGTTGTATTCAGCATTTCACTGGGAGGTCTACTACACCTGTTGTATTCAGCATTTCACTGTAAGGTCTACTACACCTGTTGTATTCAGCATTTCACTGTGAGGTCTACTACACCTGTTGTATTCAGCATTTCACTGTGAGGTCTACTACACCTGTTGTATTCAGCATTTCACTGTAAGGTCTACTACACCTGTTGTATTCAGCATTTCACTGTAAGGTCTACTACACCTGTTGTATTCAGCATTTCACTGTAAGGTCTACTACACCTGTTGTATTCAGCATTTCACTGTAAGGTCTACTACACCTGTTGTATTCAGCATTTCACTGTAAGGTCTACTACACCTGTTGTATTCAGCATTTCAGTGTAAGGTCTACTACACCTGTTGTATTCAGCATTTCACTGTGAGGTCTACTACACCTGTTGTATTCAGCATTTCACTGCAAGGTCTACTACACCTGTTGTATTCAGCATTTCACTGTAAGGTCTACTACACCTGTTGTATTCAGCATTTCACTGTAAGGTCTACTACACCTGTTGTATTCAGCATTTCACTGTAAGGTCTACTACACCTGTTGTATTCAGCATTTCACTGTAAGGTCTACTACACCTGTTGTATTCAGCATTTCACTGTAAGGTCTACTACACCTGTTGTATTCAGCATTTCACTGTAAGGTCTACTACACCTGTTGTATTCAGCATTTCACTGTAAGGTGAATTTATCCAGGTAGGCCACTTGATTTCAATATCTAAACAATGTGAACAGGTTGTGTTGTTCAAACAGTTGGAGACTGACAGGTGTATTCATAACAATTCAACTCAGGTCATAAGACAAGTCTCTACCTGTCTTCCTCAGGTCATAAGGAAAGTCTCTACCTTTCTTCCTCAGGTCATAAGACAAGTCTCTACCTCTCTTCCTCAGGTCATAAGACAAGTCTCTACCTGTCTTCCTCAGGTCATAAGGAAAGTCTCTACCTCTCTTCCTCAGGTCATAAGACAAGTCTCTACCTGTCTTCCTCAGGTCATAAGGAAAGTCTCTACCTGTCTTCCTCAGGTCATAAGACAAGTCTCTACCTGTCTTCCTCAGGTCATAAGACAAGTCTCTACCTGTCTTCCTCAGGTCATAAGGAAAGTCTCTACCTGTCTTCCTCAGGTCATAAGACAAGTCTCTACCTGTCTTCCTCAGGTCATAAGGAAAGTCTCTACCTCTCTTTCTCAGGTCATAAGGAAAGTCTCTACCTGTCTTCCTCAGGTCATATGGAAAGTCTCTACCTCTCTTCCTCAGGTCATAAGGCAAGTCTCTACCTCTCTTCCTCAGGTCATAAGGAAAGTCTCTACCTCTCTTCCTCAGGTCATAAGGCAAGTCTCTACCTCTCTTCCTCAGGTCATAAGGAAAGTCTCTACCTCTCTTCCTCCGGTCATAAAGAAAATCTCTACCTCTCTCTACCTGTCTTCCTCAGGTCATAAGGAAAATCTCTACCTCTCTCTACATGTCTTCCTCAGGTCATAAGGAAGGTCTCTACCTGTCTTCCTCAGGTCATAAGGAAAGTCTCTACCTGTCTTCCTCAGGTCATAAGGAAAGTCTCTACCTCTCTCTACCTCTCTTCCTCAGGTCATAAGGAAAATCTCTACCTCTCTTCCTCAGGTCATAAGGAAAGTCTCTACCTGTCTTCCTCAGGTCATAAGACAAGTCTCTACCTGTCTTCCTCAGGTCATAAGGAAAGTCTCTACCTCTCTTCCTCAGGTCATAAGACAAGTCTCTACCTGTCTTCCTCAGGTCATAAGGAAAGTCTCTACCTGTCTTCCTCAGGTCATAAGACAAGTCTCTACCTGTCTTCCTCAGGTCATAAGGAAAGTCTCTACCTGTCTTCCTCAGGTCATAAGGAAAGTCTCTACCTGTCTTCCTCAGGTCATAAGACAAGTCTCTACCTGTCTTCCTCAGGTCATAAGACAAGTCTCTACCTGTCTTCCTCAGGTCATAAGGAAAGTCTCTACATGTCTTCCTCAGGTCATAAGGAAAGTCTCTACCTGTCTTCCTCAGGTCATAAGACAAGTCTCTACCTGTCTTCCTCAGGTCATAAGGAAAGTCTCTACCTCTCTTCCTCAGGTCATAAGGAAAGTCTCTACCTGTCTTCCTCAGGTCATAAGGAAAGTCTCTACCTGTCTTCCTCAGGTCATAAGGAAAGTCTCTACCTGTCTTCCTCAGGTCATAAGACAAGTCTCTACCTGTCTTCCTCAGGTCATAAGGAAAGTCTCTACCTGTCTTCCTCAGGTTATAAGACAAGTCTCTACCTGTCTTCCTCAGGTCATAAGGAAAGTCTCTACCTCTCTTCCTCAGGTCATAAGGAAAGTCTCTACCTGTCTTCCTCAGGTTATAAGACAAGTCTCTACCTCTCTTCCTCAGGTCATAAGGAAAGTCTCTACCTGTCTTCCTCAGGTCATAAGGAAAGTCTCTACCTGTCTTCCTCAGGTCATAAGGAAAGTCTCTACCTGTCTTCCTCAGGTCATAAGACAAGTCTCTACCTGTCTTCCTCAGGTCATAAGGAAAGTCTCTACCTCTCTTTCTCAGGTCATAAGGAAAGTCTCTACCGGTCTTCCTCAGGTCATATGGAAAGTCTCTACCTCTCTTCCTCAGGTCATAAGGTAAGTCTCTACCTCTCTTCCTCAGGTCATAAGGAAAGTCTCTACCTCTCTTCCTCAGGTCATAAGGCAAGTCTCTACCTCTCTTCCTCAGGTCATAAGGAAAGTCTCTACCTCTCTTCCTCCGGTCATAAAGAAAATCTCTACCTGTCTCTACCTGTCTTCCTCAGGTCATAAGGAAAATCTCTACCTCTCTCTACATGTCTTCCTCAGGTCATAAGGAAGGTCTCTACCTGTCTTCCTCAGGTCATAAGGAAAGTCTCTACCTGTCTTCCTCAGGTCATAAGGAAAGTCTCTACCTCTCTCTACCTCTCTTCCTCAGGTCATAAGGAAAATCTCTACCTCTCTTCCTCAGGTCATAAGGAAAGTCTCTACCTGTCTTCCTCAGGTCATAAGGAAAGTCTCTACCTGTCTTCCTCAGGTCATAAGGAAAGTCTCTACCTCTCTTCCTCAGGTCATAAGGAAAGTCTCTACCTGTCTTCCTCAGGTTATAAGACAAGTCTCTACCTCTCTTCCTCAGGTCATAAGGAAGGTCTCTACCTGTCTTCCTCAGGTCATAAGGAAAGTCTCTACCTGTCTTCCTCAGGTCATAAGGAAAGTCTCTACCTCTCTCTACCTCTCTTCCTCAGGTCATAAGGAAAATCTCTACCTCTCTTCCTCAGGTCATAAGGAAAGTCTCTACCTGTCTTCCTCAGGTCATAAGGAAAGTCTCTACCTGTCTTCCTCAGGTCATAAGGAAAGTCTCTACCTGTCTTCCTCAGGTCATAAGGAAAGTCTCTACCTCTCTTCCTCAGGTCATAAGAAAAGTCTCTACCTCTCTTCCTCAGGTCATAAGGAAAGTCTCTACCTGTCTTCCTCAGGTCATAAGGAAAGTCTCTACCTGTCTTCCTCAGGTCATAAGACAAGTCTCTACCTCTCTTCCTCAGGTCATAAGGAAAGTCTCTACCTGTCTTCCTCAGGTCATTTTTGGCAGAAAAATGGGAATCATTTGGAATAAGTACAAAAACCTAGGTAGTACAGTCATCTTGACAGAATGAATGCAACCTGTTAATAAAATGGAGACGACCACCTTATGAAATCCTGCTTAGTGCGCTCCAGGAGGGTTTTGAAGTTGTGTTTAAACAGAGCCTTAAGAGTGTATGACCTTTATCCCCAAATACAGTGGGGCAAAAAAAGCATTTAGTCAGCCAACAATTGTGCAAGTTCTGCCACTTAAAAACATGAGAGAGGCCTGTAATTTTCAACATAGGGACACTTCAACTATGACAGACAAAATGAGAAGAAAAATCCAGAAAATCACATTGTAGGATTTTTTTATGAATTTATTGGCAAAATATGGCTGACTAAATACTTTTTTCCCCATTGTAAGTAAAGACCTGATGCTCCACCTTAAATAGGAAATTGGCCTACCCAATTCCTTCTGCTAACTGATTAATGGGGAGGATGCTTTTTGTTAGGTTTAACTTAGAACCAGAGAATGTCCCACAACCTTGTAGCATGTCCAAGACAGAGGGTATAGACTCCACAGAGTTAGAGATGTATAAAATAAGATTGTCTGCAAAAAGGACACCTTGTGAGTAATTTTCCCTTGATCCTCTCCTCCGCCTATAGGGCGATAGCAACAGGTTCAATAGCCATATCAAATAGGAAAGGGGATAAACAACAACCCTGCCTGGCCCCCTGTGGAGAGGGAAGTAGCTGGAGGTAACATTGTTGGTGCAAACAGAAGGCCCTGGGGACGAGTACAACATCTTCATCCAGGAAAGGAAGGACGGGCCAAACCCAAATCTCTCTAGTACTGTAAATAGATGTTCCCCCTCAACCCGGTCGAAAGCCTTTTCAGCATCTTCTGGCTGAAGAGTTGAGTGGGCAGAATGAAGAACGTTAAATAGCCGGCGCATTTCACAGGAAGTGTCACGCTGAAGGACTGGACTACAGGAAGTGTCACAGCTGGCTGAAGGACTGGACCACAGGAAGTGTCACGGCTGGCTGAAGGACTGGACTACAGGAAGTGTCACAGCTGGCTGAAGGACTGGACTACAGGAAGTGTCACAGCTGGCTGAAGGACTGGACTACAGGAAGTGTCACAGCTGGCTGAAGGACTGGACCACAGGAAGTGTCACGGCTGGCTGAAGGACTGGACCACAGGAAGTGTCACGGCTGGCTGAAGGACTGGACCACAGGAAGTGTCACGGCTGGCTGAAGGACTGGACCAAGGTGCAGCATGGTAAGCGTACATTTTTTTTCTTTATTCAAAATGACGCCGACAAATGAAGACCATAATTACTAACCAGGGACATAGATCACCATTGTAATTATGATTACTAACCTGGGACATAGATCACCATAGTAACTATGATTACTAACCAGGGACATAGATCACCGTGATTACTAACCAGGGACATAGATCACCATAGTATCTATGATTACTAACCTGGGACTCTGAAGATCACCATGGTATGTATGATTACTAACCTGGGACATTGAATATCACCATGGTAACTATTAGAGAACCCACAGATTCTTCTGCTTTTCCATTGTAGGAATTAGACCAGCACAAATAACAACATATTGGCATATTGCGATTTTATTTTTTGTAGGTGAGTTACAAATGTAGAAACAACTGGATGTGTGAGGTATGTTTATTAAATATAAAATACAAGGTCAACTCCAACAGAATGAGAAACACACGAAAAAGATTTTGTTGCTGTCAACTGTGAGCAGCACATTCACCACTGCATTCAGTCTGAACCCCAGAATAAGCAGGAGGAGGACAGCATTACACAGGTGAAGAAAAGGTAGAAAAAGAGAGAGTACGCCACAACACCTTTAAAAACGTGTTCCCCGAGTCTAGACGTTATCACACCAGGAGATGAACAAGCGAAAGAAGCAGCATTTGGGAGAACGGGTGTAGGTGGGGTGGGTTTATAGAGATACGATGGAGATTTCCAACGATGGAGAATTCCAAAAGGGTCCTAAGTTGAGGGACCACGGGGCCATAAAAGGCATAATGTGGAATAATGGGTTGCTACAGGGATGGTTGGCCATGGAATAAACATAACATGGCCAACCATTGCTTCGCCAGGGACACACTCCAACACTCAGACATAATAAACAAAGCATGTGAGTCCGCCAGATCAGAGACCGTAGGGATGACCAGGGGTGTTCTCTTGATAAGTGGAGATGACCAGGGATGTTCTCTTGATAAGTGGAGATGACCAGGGATGTTCTCTTGATAAGTTTGTGAATTAGACCACTTTCCTGTCAAAATGGAACGAGTACTTTCGGGTGTCAGGGGAAAATGTACGGACTAAAAAATACATAATTTTCTTTTGGAATGTTGTGAAGTAGAAATAGTCGATATACAGTTGAAGTCGGAAATGTACATACACCTTAGCCAAATACATTTAAACACAGTTTTTCACAATTCCTGACATTTAATCCTATATTTATTTTTTATTTATTTATTTAAGAATGTGAAATGTCAGAATAAAAGCAGAGAGAATGATTAATTTTAGCTTGTATTTCTTTCATCACATTCCCAGTGGGTCAGAAGTTTACATACACTCAACTAGTATTTGGTGGCATTGCCTTCAAATTGTTTAACTTGGGTCAAACATTTTGTGTAGCCTTCCACAAGCATCCCACAATAAGTTGGGTGAATTTTTGCCCATTCCTCCTGACAGAGCTGGTGTAACTGAGTCAGGTTTGTTGGCCTCCTTGCTCACACACACTTTTTCAGTTCTGCCCACAAATGTTCTATAGGATTGAGGTAAGGGCTTTGTGATGGCCACTCCAATACCATGACTTTGTTGTTCTTAAGCCATTTTGCTTCAACTTTGGAAGTATGCTTGGGATCATTGTCCATTTGGAAGACCCATTTCCAACAAGCTTTAACTTCCTGACGGAGGTCTTGAGATGTTGCTTCAATATATCCACATAATTTTCCATCCTCATGAAGCCATCTATTTTGTGAAGTACACCAGTCCCTCCTGCAGCAAAGCACCCCCACAGCATGATGCTGCCACCCCCGTGCTTCACGGTTGGGATGGTGTTCTTCAGTTTGCAAGCCTCCCCCTTTTTCCTCTAAACATAACAATGGTCATTATGACCAAACAGTTCTATTTTTGTTTCATCAGACCAGAGGACATTTCTCCAAAAAGTACAACCTCTATCCCCATGTGCAGTTGCAAACCGCAGTCTGGCTTTTTTATGGCAGTTTTGGAGCCGTGGCTTCTTCCTTGCTGAGCGGCCTTTCAGGTTATGTCGATATAGAGCTCGTTTTACTGTGGATGTAGATACTTTTGTACCTGTTTCCTCCAGCATCTTCACAAGGTCCTTTGCTGTTGTTCTGGGATTGATTTGCACTTTTTCGCACCAAAGTATGTTCATCTCTAGGAAACAGAACGCGTCACCTTCCTAAGCGGTATGACGGCTGCGTGGTCCCATGGTGTTTATACTTGCGTACAATTGTTTGTACAGATGAACGTGGTACCTCCAGGCATTTGGAAATTGCTCCCAAGGATGAACCAGACTTGTGGAGGTCTACAATTTTTCTTCTGATTTTCCAATGATGTCAAGCAAAGAGGCACTGAGTTTGAAGGTAGGCCTTGTAATACATCCACAGGTACACTTCCAATTGACTCAAATGACATCAATTAGCCTATCAGAAGCTTCTTAAGTCATGATACCATGGTGGTTTACACTGTGTCTACTGTGTGTGAGAATGATGGAAGAAATCTTACCCCAGCTGTAGGTCCATTTGAGTCTGTGTGGTTACTTAGGCCTACGCATCAACCAGTACTGGGTCCATTTGAGTCTGTGTGGTTACTTAGGCCTACGCATCAACCAGTACTGGGTCCATTTGAGTCTGTGTGGTTACTTAGGCCTACGCATCAACCAGTACTGGGTCCATTTGAGTCTGTGTGGTTACTTAGGCCTACGCATCAACCAGTACTGGGTCCATTTGAGACTTGATCTCAAAGTGCTGCTTGGATGTCTTTCGGTCTGCGTCTATAAAAGGTCAAGGACAACATGAAAGAAGTTAACAATCTATGTCTTAGACTGAATTCAGAGTTCAGACACAAATGATAAACTATGCAACAAACTACTACACATATGAAAGACCACACAGGCCAGTCCAATAGTCTACACATGGAATGGAACCTAAAGGCAAATACTAACAGTTGATGGAATTTGAATGAATGACTAGAATATTCCGCCCTGAAGCCATATCTACCCTGAAGCCATATAATCGTATGAAATTGGTTAGAATCATGTATGTCTATAATCATGTATGAATCATGTATGTCTGTCATGTATGTCAATATGTCTATAATAGTATCTTAAAACTGACTGTCTGAGCAAGATTCATGCATTTAAATGGAAAGACAAATAGACGGCTCATCTAGCCAGTCTAATGTTGCTAACTAAACTCAGCAAAAAAATAAACGTCCTCTCACTGTCAGCTGCGTTTATTTTCAGACAACTTAACATGTGTAAATATTTGTAGGAACATAAGATTCAACAACTGAGACATAAACTGAACAAGTTCCACAGACATGTGATTAACAGAAGTGGAATATTGTGTCTCTGAACAAAGGGGGGTGTCAAAATCAAAAGTAACAGTCAGTATCTGGTGTGGCCACCAGCTGCATTAAGTACTGCAGTGCATCTCGTCCTCATGGACTGCACCAGATTTGCCAGTTCTTGCTGTGAGTTTTTTATTTAAAAAAAAAAGTACCTTTATTTAACTAGGCAAGTCAGTTAAGAACAAATTCTTATTTTCAATGACAGCCTAGGAACAGTGGGTTAACTGCCTGTTCAAGGGCAGAATGACAGATTTTGTACCTTGTCAGCTCGGGGATTTGAACTTGCAACCTTTCGGTTACTAGTCCAATGCTCTAACCACTAGGCTACACTGCCGCTCACTCTTCCACCAAGGCACCTGCAAGTTCCCGGACATTTCTGGGGGGAATGGCCCTAGCCCTCAACCTCTGATCCAACAGGTCCCAGACGTGCTCAATGGGATTGAGATCCAGGTTCTTCGCTGGCCATGGCAGAACACTGACATTCCTGTCTTGCAGGAAATCACGCACAGAACGAGCAGTATGGCTGGTGGCATTGTCATGCTGGAGGGTCATGTCAGGATGAGCCTGCAGGAAGGGTACCACATGAGGGAGGAGGATGTCTTCCCTATAACGCACAGCGTTGAGATTGCCTGCAATGACAACACGCTCAGTCCGATGATGCTGTGACACACCGCCCCAGACTATGACGGACCCTCCACCTCCAAATCGATCCCGCTCCAGAGTACAGGCCTCGGTGTAACACTCATTCCTTCGACAATAAATGCCAATCGACCATCACCCCTGGTGAGACATAAGCGTGAACTCGTCAGTGAAGAGCACTTTTTGACAGTCCTGTCTGGTCCAGCGATGGTGGGTTTGTGCCCATAGGCGACATTGTTGCCGGTGATGTCTGATGAGGACATGCCTTTACAACAGGCCTACAAGCACTCAGTCCAGCCTCTCTCAGCCAATTGCAGATAGGCTGAGCACTGATGGAGGGATTGTGCATTCCTGGTGTAACTCGGGCAGTTGTTGTTGCCATCCTGTACCTGTCCCGCAGGTGTGAGGTTCGGATGTACCGATCCTGTGCAGGTGTTGTTAAACGTGATCTGCAACTGCAAGGACAGTCAGCTGTCCGTCCTGTCTCTCTGTAGCGCTGTCTTAGGCGTCTCACAGTACGGACATTGCAATTTATTGCCCTGGCCACATCTGCAGTCCTCATGCCTCCTTGCAGCATGCCTAAGGCACGTTCACGCAGATGATCAGGGACCCTGGGCATCTTTCTGATGTTGTATTTCAGAGTCAGTTGAAAGGCCTCTTTAGTGTCCTAAGTTTTCATAACTGTGACCTTAATTGCCTACTGTCTGTAAGCTGTTAGTGTCTTAACGACCGTTCCACAGGTGCATGTTCATTAATTGTTTATGGTTCATTGAATAAGCATGGGGAAACAGTGTTTAATCCCTTTACAATGAAGATATGTGAAGTTCTTTGTAAGACAGGGTCCTTTTTTTTGCTGAGTTTAGCTAGCTAACCATGAGCTAGCTAGCTAGATCACAGGTATTCTGTAAATTAAAAAACTTTCCCAAGACAGATGTCAATTTAAACCATTTTTTCCAATTTATTCTTTACTAAATTCATTTTTTATTTATTTATTTATTAATTTTTTTAAATAAATTTAGCTAACAGATGTTTAATCCAGAGATTCTTACCTTTGCCAGGATTCAGCAGTCTCATCCACATCATCATGGCCCATTAGCAGCTAATATTGATAAAAGTCACCTTGTCTGAGAAAGATTTATGGTTATCAAAACGGCACACCTGGGTAAGCCTATGTGAAACACAGCCCTTATTTAAAGTGTTACTTAAATCGCCTGTAGGGAAAAGTAATGGTGGAAAAACGATTGGAACCATTTCCTTGTTTGACCGCTAGGTTTTATGGGTATTATGACTCATACTGTGGTACTCTATAAGGGCAGCATAACTTTTCATTTATGGAAGTTGTTGCTTTCTTTATCAGGCATGTAATGTGGTTCTATTTGTCGAGTTAGCTATTGTGACAATATTTTACTGTTCGGAAGTGCATGTCACTTGGTGGTGGTCACTACTGTAACGCCTGGCTGTCATTGAGGTCTAGTAACGGCTGATGGCTAATGCCCCCTGCTGGTAGACATTATTACTGCAACACGTTGGCCAGATGTGGCATGAACGTCCACAAGTCTTAGGGTAGACCGCCATCTTTCGGCCATCAACCGCACACACCTGTGGCTTTCTACCTGTATGTTCATTGTCATAGCATGGAATAGAGTAGAGAATTGACTCGGACTTTATATTAATCCACCCATATGATGTTCAAAAAGATTATTTCAATTCCAGGTGAGTGTACATCCGGAGCAGTTGATCTTCAGTGTTCATTTTCACAATAAATACTTTTGAACTGGTAAACGTTGACGAAATGAACAGTTCCTGATTAGTTCCGGTCATAGAAATCTATGTAAACATTGTAAAAAAAAAAAAAAACAGGTATAACTTGCACGGACTTGCAAACCACGCCTGAAACTCCAGGGGTGGAGAAGAAGAATTTGACTATTCCACTATTGCCCAACTGTTTTCCTCTTCACTGTCAACGCAGACTTCCACAATGGCTGGTGTGGCATCTACGTTGGCCAAGAAGAGGGCATTGGCCGCTGGGTTTGGCACTAATGCCAACGCGTCAAAGTACCTAAACCAAGACTTCCAATCTCTCAGGAGCGAGTGTCTGAGAAAAGGTTCAATATTTACCGATTGCACTTTTCCAGCTGCACCTGAGTCGCTCGGATTCAAAGAGCTTGGCCCGAATACTTCCAAAACCAGAGGTGTGCAATGGAAGCGACCTGGGGTAAATTACTGCGCCTCTTATACTCACTGCATTTACGCATGATTGAAGTGTCTGCTCTATGACTAGAAGTTCACTGCACTTAAAAAAAAAAAAAATATATATATATATATATATATATATACAAATAGCCCAAAGTGTTATTAAAAATTGCATTTCCTATCACTGGAAGAAAAAACGGCTGAACATGTGTCAGTTGTTTTTAGATGGGCGAGTCCGGATGCTTGTCCTTTTTGATACCCTATGGCTAATCAGTGTAAATCCATTCACATTACAATATTATTTTAGAACTAAAGCAACTCATGTCTTGGGTTAAATCAATGACCGGTCAGAATGAACATCCAGCTATTTGTATGAAACTTTAGTTACACATCTGATCTGATCCTACAGGGTTTTGGCTGTGGTAGATCTGATCTGTGATCTGATCCTACAGGGTTTTGGCTGTGGTAGATCTGATCTGTGATCGGATCCTACAGGGTTTGGGCTGTGGTAGATGTGATCTGTGATCTGATCCTACAGGGTTTGGGCTGTGGTAGATGTGATCTGTGATCTGATCCTACAGGGTTTGGGCTGTGGTAGATCTGATCTGTGATCTGATCCTACAGGGTTTTGGCTGTGAATAGATCTGATCTGTGATCTGATCCTACAGGGTTTTGGCTGAGGTAGATCTGATCTCTGATCTGATCCTACAGGGTTTGGGCTGTGGTAGATCTGATCTCTGATCTGATCCTACAGGGTTTGGGCTGTGGTAGATCTGATCTGTGATCTGATCCTACAGGGTTTGGGCTGTGTTAGATCTGATCTGTGATCTGATCCTACAGGGTTTTGGCTGTGAATAGATCTGATCTGTGATCTGATCCTACAGGGTTTTGGCTGTGGTAGATCTGACCTGTGATCTGATCCTACAGGGTTTGGGCTGTGGTAGATCTGATCTGTGATCTGATCCTACAGGGTTTTGGCTTTGGTAGATCTGATCTGTGATCTGATCCTACAGGGTTTTGGCTGTGGTAGATCTGATCTGTGATCTGATCCTACAGGGTTTGGGCTGTGGTAGATCTGATCTGTGAACGGATCCTACAGGGTTTTGGCTGTGGTAGTGTTGACAGTAGATCAACTCCATGTCTAGGCTAACTCATGTGTACAGACATTATCTCCCTGAGTAAAGATAGTGTATGACTGTAAACAGGGCTGTTAGAAAGATTGGCCCTCAGTATATCTTCCACAGTCTTACTCGTGTGTTGATCCCTCACTGAATAGGAACTGGTGTCCAACCCAGAATTCATCGTTGGTGGAGCCACGAGAACCGACATCTGCCAAGGAGGTCTGGGTAAGTCTACCTTTATATTAGGAGGTCTGGGTAAGTCTACCTTTACATTAGGAGGTCTGGGTAAGTCTACCTTTATATTAGGAGGTCTGGGTAAGTCTACCTTTATAATAGGAGGTCTGGGTAAGTCTACCTTTATAATAGGAGGTCTGGGTGAGTCTACCTTTACATTAGGAGGTCTGGGTAAGTCTACCTTTACATTAGGAGGTCTGGGTAAGTCTACCTTTACATTAGGAGGTCTGGGTAAGTCTACCTTTACATTAGGAGGTCTGGGTGAGTCTACCTTTATATTAGGAGGTCTGGGTGAGTCTACCTTTATAATAGGAGGTCTGGGTGAGTCTACCTTTATAATAGGAGGTCTGGGTGAGTCTACCTTTTACATTAGGAGGTCTGGGTAAGTCTACCTTTATATTAGGAGGTCTGGGTAAGTCTACCTTTACATTAGGAGGTCTGGGTAAGTCTACCTTTACATTAGGAGGTCTGGGTAAGTCTACCTTTACATTAGGAGGTCTGGGTAAGTCTACCTTTATAATAGGAGGTCTGGGTAAGTCTACCTTTATAATAGGAGGTCTGGGTGAGTCTACCTTTATAATAGGAGGTCTGGGTAAGTCTACCTTTACATTAGGAGGTCTGGGTAAGTCTACCTTTATAATAGGAGGTCTGGGTGAGTCTACCTTTATATTAGGAGGTCTGGGTAAGTCTACCTTTATAATAGCAACCAAAACAGGAACCATACCAAAACCACAGGGCCGGTTTGCCAACAGTGTCCATGTTTTCATCTTTGAGGAAGAGATGGTATAGTAGTCAAAGTGAATGTGATTGATGTAATAGCACAACCAGTTATTGCTTTAACCAATGAGGTGATTTGTTTTCCTAGACTACCAATGAATAGCCTCCATCTCAGGTTGTTATCTCTCTCACAAGGTATAATAAGGACTCAGCGGTCTAAGCCACTGCATTTCAGTGCAAAAGGTGTCACTATAGTACCTGGTTCGAATCCAGCCTGTATCACATCCGGCCGTAATCAGGAGTCCCATAGGGCCGGCACACAATTGGCACCAGCATCGTCCGGGTTTGGCCGGGGTAGGCCGTCATTGTAAATAAGAATTTGTTCTTAACTGACTTACCTCGTTTAAATACAGGTTGAATAAAGCATCGACCACAGGGATATATTTATATGGAAACCAATCCAGTAAGCCTGCTGGGGGGGAAGTCCGGTCACTCTTTATGAGGATCGTCCCATATAGATGATCTACAGATGGTCATACTATCAACAAACTCTCTGTTGATAACCAGCTGCTTGATAAGGTTAGGGTGAGGGCTAAGGTTAGGGTGCGGGCTAAGGTGAGGGCTAAGGTTAGGGTGAGCGCTAAGGTTAGGGTGAGGGCTAAGGTGAGGGTGGGCTAAGGTGAGGGCTAAGGTTAGGGTGAGGGCTAAGGTTAGGATGAGGGCTAAGGTTAGGGTGAGGGCTAAGGTTAGGGTGAGAGGGCTAAGGTTAGGGTGAGGGCTGAGGGTGAGGGGGTGAGGGCTAGGGTGAGGGTGAGGGCTAAGGTTAGGGTGAGGGCTAAGGTTAGGGGTGAGTGCTAAGGTTAGGGTGAGGGCTAAGGTTAGGGTGAGGTGAGGGCTAAGGTTAGGGTGAGGGTGAGGGCTAAGGTTAGGGGGGTGAGGGTGAGGGCTAAAGTTAGGGTGAGGGCTAAGGTTAGGGTGAGGTCTAGGGTTAGGGTGAGGGCTAAGGTTAGTTTGAGGTCTAGGGTTAGGGTAAGGGCTAAGGTTAGGGTGAGGTCTAGGGTGAGGGTAAGGGCTAGTGTTAGAGTTAGTAGATAGTGAAAATGTCTATAGATAGATAGTCCATCTTCAGATGCTCTAATGTCTATCCAAAGGGATTAACTGAAGCCCTAATTAAACCAGTTACTGGAAAGCTCAGCTGTTCCTTTGAAAATGTCCATTTAGTCTTCATGTTAAGTTGATTTATTTTATCTTTATTTAACCAGGCAAGTCAGTTAAATTAAGAACAAATTCTTATTTACAATGACGGCCTAGGAACAGTGGGTTAACGGCCTCGTTCAGAGGCAGAACAACAGATTTTTACCTTGTCAGCTCAGGGATTTGATCTTGCCACCTTTCGGTTACTAGTCCAATGCTCTAACCACTAGGCTTCCTGCCGCACCAGATAGTGTAGCCTCGTCCTCAACCGTTAAATCATCTTCTCTAGGTGTGTGTGTGTGTGTGTGTGTGTGTGTGTGTGTGTGTGTGTGTGTGTGTGTGTGTGTGTGTGTGTGTGTGTGTGTGTGTGTGTGTGTGTGTGTGTGTGTGTGTGTGTGTGTGTGTGTGTGTGTGTGTGTGTGTGTGTGTGTGTAGGCTATATCATCCTCCGTTTCCTTTTAAGACAGAGGATAAAGGACACATTTATTCACAGATCGCTTCAGATTGTCAGTCCCCACAGGAGTGCGTGAGCTGTGAAGGTGTGGCTGGTACAAAGTAAACAGTTGCCCAGAGTAAACTAGTACACTGTGCTCTAACCAGTCGTGTTAGTTGACAGTAAGTAGCGGTGCTCAGTTCTGTCTGTCAGACAGCATATTCTATAGCGTGAGAGTTTGAGAGAGCAATGGCCGGGGTCGACTAAACCAGTTAAACTAGAATGAAAGCCTCACTCGCTCACCGTAAACACGGTAGTTAAGCCAGATTTACCCAAGGATGGGGCCCGCCCAGAGGGAAATGTGTTGATAATTTGACTCATTATGCATAACTCATCTTTAGACCCACACACACACACACACACACACACACACCCACACACCAAACATGTGTCTCCTCTCTGTTCTCTCCAGGTGACTGCTGGCTCCTGGCAGCCATCGCCTCTCTGACCCTGAATGAAGATGTGATGGCCCGGGTCGTTCCTGAAGGACAAGGATTTGGACGTGGAGAGTACGCTGGGATCTTTCACTTCCAGGTAGAGATAAGCTCAAATTCTAGAGTTATACAGGCTGGATCACAAAATGCCAGCCTATACATTACTTTTTATTAGGCTCTGGCACAAAGTACAGTATAAATCAGTCCTATTCAAACTTTTTCAGCAAGGGGGTCAAATTTCTTTCCACCAGAAATACTGGTATTTTCCCCATGACCTTCTCTCGACCCCTGACCCCTGACCCCACCCCAAATCTAATTAACATTTACGTAATTTAGCAGACGCTCGTATCCAGAGAGATTTACAATAGTGAGTGCATACATTTTAATGACTCAACCTTATAACCCCTACATTTTTGCATCAACAAATTACCTTCAATTCAGTACATTTTCATCTCTTTATCAAAATGAAAAGAAATCAATAAATACATTTACTCGTTTTATTCATTATTATTATCTTTCTCCAAATGATCTTTCCCAGACAATAATTTGTACTCCTGAATTTTCTGTTCCTAAAATTTTCATTTATTATTTTATTTTTTAATTTTGGCAACCAAACTGCAGTTCACCCCCCGACCCCGACTTCGAATACCACTGCTATGAAAGAAACAGTGCTATATTGTGTATATAGTTCAAGTATACAGTATTTAATGTGACTATACAGCTTAAATTAACCCAGCCAGACGTCACACCTTATTCTCATTCTGGAGAACGCTAGAACGCCTGGGGATGAGACGACTATAAGTCAAGCCCTGTCTTATGTTGTCTCATATATGTGGTATTAGAATAACTATGTGACACAGTATGAACAACACCCACATGAAGAGGCCCTGGTTCGCCCGCAACACAATACAGTACCTTTGTCAAAGCCACAGTTAGGTAGGGCGTATCCTCTGTCAGACGTGCAATACACTCTGGAGATGGGACAATCGGTTAAGTCACTTGTGGATTACCCAAACTCAATAACATAATGTGACTACCTTCAGTTACTTTTGGATTACCCAAACTCAATAATGTGATGTGATTACTTTCAGTTACTTGTGGATTACCCAAACTCAATAATGCCACTACTTTCAGTTACTATTGGATTCCCTAAACTCAGTAATGTGATTACCTTCAGTTACTATTGGATTCCCTAAACTCAATAATGTGATTACCTTCAGTTACTTTTGGATTCCCTAAACTCAGTAATGTGATTACTTTCAGTTACTTTTGGATTCCCTAAACTCAATAATGTGATTACCTTCAGTTACTTTTGGATTCCCTAAACTCAGTAATGTGATTACTTTCAGTTACTTTTGGATTCCCTAAACTCAGTAATGTGATTACCTTCAGTTACTTTTGGATTCCCTAAACTCAGTAATGTGATTACTTTCAGTTACTTTCGATTAAAGTATCTGTATTTTTGCTGGTAACGTAACTAACTACATTTTATTTTTATTTTTTTGTAATCATATTACATCTAACTGACTTACAAGCTACGTTACCAGCAACCCTGTATAAAAGATGAACCATTCTGCAGGTTTCCCTCCCTATCCAGATGGGTCATTGTGTTAACCTGAGACTAGGGTGTCCACCCACTCTGCCCAGAGCGAGTGAAAAAAAACGGACTGCTTTGGGGATGAAATGTAACTTCCTTTTGTCATTAAAATACTCTTTTTTTTTTTTACCAAGACCAATATAATTCTTCTTGTTCTGAATTGTTCAGTGGCTCTTCTTTCTCTAAAATTTCATGAACATTTATATCTGGGGAGAAAAAACCTTTTCATAACCTAAGGGACAGATTTCAATTAACTAGGGGAGAGGGGCTGGTTCAATTCAACATTTCATGAACATTTATATCTGGGGAGAAAAAACCTTTTCATAACCTAAGGGACAGATTTCAATTAACTAGGGGAGAGGGGCTGGTTCAACTCAACATTTCATGAACATTTATATCTGGGGAAAAAAAAAAACTTTTCATAACCTAAGGGACAGATTTCAATTAACTAGGGGAGAGGGGCTGGTTCAACTCAACATTTCATGAACATTTATATCTGGGGAAAAAAACCTTTTCATAACCTAAGGGACAGATTTCAATTAACTAGGGAGAGGGGCTGGTTCAACTCAACATTTCATGAACATTTATATCTGGGGAGAAAAAAAAAAAAAACTTTTCATAACCTAAGGGACAGATTTCAATTAACTAGGGGAGAGGGGCTGGTTCAACTCAACATTTCATGAACATTTATATCTGGGGAAAAAAAAAAACTTTTCATAACCTAAGGGACAGATTTCAATTCACTAGGGGAGAGGGGCTGGTTCAACTCAACATTTCATGAACATTTATTTCTGGGAAAAAAAAAAAAACTTTTCATAACCTAAGGGACAGATTTCAATTAACTAGGGGAGAGGGGCTGGTTCAACTCAACATTTCATGAACATTTATATCTGGGGAAAAAAAAAAACTTTTCATAACCTAAGGGACAGATTTCAATTCACTAGCGGAGAGGGGCTGGTTCAACTCAAGGTGTCGTTAACAAAAATGCACTCCACCCTCTCCCAAACATTACAAAGGTTTCCACATGACCCTCCCCTTGTATTGTAAGATAAATTGAACGTCCTTCCCCTCAGAATTAACCCAGGATAATGTTCACCACCAAAAAATTGTTGAAAAATTATATGAGAGCCGAACGCTCTAGGAGCTCAGATACAATAATTGAATAACTTAATTAATATCAAACAATTCCACCAAAAGTGTAGGGGCGGCAGGTAGCCTAGTGGTTAGAGTGTAGGGACGGCAGGTAGCCTAGTGGTTAGAGTGTAGGGGCGGCAGGTAACCTAGTGGTTAGAGTGTAGGGACGGCAGGTAGCCTAGTGGTTAGAGCGTAGGGTCGGCAGGTAGCCTAGTGGTTAGAGTGTAGGGGCGGCAGGTAGCCTAGTGGTTAGAGTGTAGGGACGGCAGGTAGCCTAGGGGTTAGAGTGTAGGGGTGGCAGGTAGCCTAGTGGTTAGAGTGTAGGGACGGCAGGTAGCCTAGTGGTTAGAGTGTAGGGACGGCAGGTAGCCTAGTGGTTGGTAGGGTCGGCAGGTAGCCTAGTGGTTAGAGTGTATGGGCGGCAGGTAGCCTAGTGGTTAGAGTGTAGGGACGGCAGGTAGCCTAGGGGTTAGAGTGTAGGGGTGGCAGGTAGCCTAGTGGTTAGAGTGTAGGGACGGCAGGTAGCCTAGTGGTTAGAGTGTAGGGACGGCAGGTAGCCTAGTGGTTAGAGCGTTGGACTAGTAACTGAAAGGTTGCAAGATCAAATCCCCGAGCTGACAAGGTAAAAATCTGTCCTTCTGCCCCTGAACACGGCAGTTAACCCACAGTTCCTCGGCTGTCATTATAAATAAGAATTTGTTCTTAACTGACACGAGTAGTTAAATGAAAATATGCTATAAGTCACGTGCGTGCGAAACATACATGTGTCACGTAAAGACAGCAAGGGAATAGGGAATATTTTTCCGAAACAAATGAGGGATTTCGGTAACAGAACTTTTCAAGTAAGAAACTAGAAATGTGTGTGATTTTTGTTGCAGCTTCCGCACCACGACGATAAACACTGTTTCGGTGCTTTGTATTGTATTATCCCTTTGTCGCTGCATGACGTATGAGGATATACAATGTTGCGGGGGGCTTTATGCTAAGTTATTTCCACTGGTCTCAACAACTAAAAAAAAGTAACATAACATCAACTGAATTAAATGTAAAAGGCTTTGAAAGTTTAAAAAAAGCTTGCGTTATGCTCAGTTGACATTTTCACAGAGATACGCTTGTTTCTCTGATGAATCTGTTTTAAATAACTTTTTTTTAAATAACTGATTTCGCATTAATATGAAAGCGTAAAGAGCGTCTACTCAAATACTACGTCACGTCTTAACATCGATATCCGTCTTACCGTCTTACTTCTATATTGTTTTTCTGTCCTCCGTATTCGAGGTGAAAGAGGACGTTGAGCCTGTCAGTTAGCCTTCATTCTCTCACAGCATCCAGACTCGCTGACACAATGCTTTTTTCCAGGTTCTTGACCACTTTCTCTGCCTTCCATTGATTTAGTCAGACTAATTCTGATCATCCTACAAGGTCAACAACTCCAATAACCGTTTAAACTAATTATGATAGATTCATGAAGTTTGGACCATTTGAGGCTGCTGTCTGTCAACACTAACCACTAGGAGAGGCTGCTCTCTGTCAACACTACCACTAGGAGAGGCTGCTCTCTGTCAACACTACCACTAGGAGAGGCTGCTCTCTGTCAACACTACCACTAGGAGAGGCTGCTCTCTGTCAACACTACCACTAGGAGAGGCTGCTCTCTGTCAACACTACCACTAGGAGAGGCTGCTCTCTGTCAACACTAACCACTAGGAGAGGCTGCTGTCTGTCAACACTACCACTAGGAGAGACTGCTGTCTGTCAACACTACCACTAGGAGAGGCTGCCCTCTGTCAACACTACCACTAGGAGAGGCTGCTCTCTGTCAACACTACCACTAGGAGAGGCTGCTCTCTGTCAACACTACCACTAGGAGAGGCTGCTCTCTGTCAACACTACCACTAGGAGAGGCTGCTGTCTGTCAACACTACCACTAGGAGAGGCTGCTGTCTGTCAATACTACCACTAGGAGAGGCTGCTGTCTGTCAATACTACCACTAGGAGAGGCTGCTGTCTGTCAATACTACCACTAGGAGAGGCTGCTGTCTGTCAATACTACCACTAGGAGAGACTGCTGTCTGTCAACACTAACCACTAGGAGAGGCTGCTGTCTGTCAACACTACCACTAGGAGAGGCTGCTGTCTGTCAACAATACCACTAGGAGAAGCTGCAGTCTGTCAACACTACCACTAGGAGAGGCTGCTGTCTGTCAACACTAACCACTAGGAGAAGCTGCATTCTGTCAACACTACCACTAGGAGAAGCTGCAGTCTGTCAACACTAACCACTAGGAGAGGCTGCTGTCTGTCAACACTACCACTAGGAGAGGCTGCAGTCTGTCAACACTACCACTAGGAGAGGCTGCTGTCTGTCAACAATACCACTAGGAGAAGCTGCAGTCTGTCAACACTACCACTAGGAGAGGCTGCTCTCTGTCAACACTAAACACTAGGAGAGGCTGCAGTCTGTCAACACTACCACTAGGAGAGGCTGCTGTCTGTCAATACTACCACTAGGAGAGGCTGCTGTCTGTCAATACTACCACTAGGAGAGGCTGCTGTCTGTCAACACTACCACTAGGAGAGGCTGCTGTCTGTCAACACTACCACTAGGAGAGGCTGCTGTCTGTCAATACTACCACTAGGAGAGGCTGCTGTCTGTCAACACTACCACTAGGAGAGGCTGCTGTCTGTCAATACTACCACTAGGAGAGGCTGCAGTCTGTCAACACTAAACACTAGGAGAGGCTGCTGTCTGTCAACACTACCACTAGGAGAGGCTGCTGTCTGTCAACACTAACCACAAGGAGAGGCTGCTGTCTGTCAACACTACCATTAGGCAGTGGTGGAGAAAGTACTAAATTGTCATACTTGAGTAAAATTAAAGATTCCTTAATAGAAAATGACTCAAGTAAAGTGAAAGTCACCCAGTAAAATACTACTTAAGTAAAAGTCTAAAAGTATTTGGTTTTAAATGTAAAATATGCTCAAATGTACTTAAGTATCAAAAGAAAAAGTATAAATAATTTAAACTTCCTTATATTAAACAAACCATGTACATTTTACACCACTGCCATTAGGAGACGCTGCTCTCCGACACATATCAGCCTTGTCTAGAAACAATCCCTTTACCTCTACCACCCTAGAAACAATCCCTTTACCTCTACCACCCTAGACCCTAGAAACAATCCCTTTACCCCTACCACCCTAGAAACAATCCCTTTACCTCTACCAACCTAGAAACAATCCCTTTACCCCTACCACCCTAGACACTAGAAACAATCCCTTTACCCCTACCACCCTAGAAACAATCCCTTTACCCCTACCACCCTAGACCCTAGAAACAATCCCCCCTACCACCCTAGAAACAATCCCTTTTCTACCCCCTAGACCCTAGAAACAATCCCCCTTTACCTCTAGACACTAAAACAATCCCAACCACCTAGACCCTATAAACAATCCCTTTACCTCTACCACCCTAGACCCTAGAAACAATCCCCCTACCACCCTAGACACTAAAACAATCCCCCAACCTCTAGACCCTATAAACAATCCCTTTACCCCTACCTAGACCCTAGAAACAATCCCTTTACCCCTACCACCCTAGAAACAATCCCCCCTACCACCCTAGACCCTAGAAACAATCCCTTTACCTCTACTACCCTAGACCCTAGAAACAATCCCTTTACCTCTACCACCCTAGAAACAATCCCTTAACCCCTACCACCCTAGACCCTAGAAACAATCCCTTTACCCCTACCACCCTAGACCCTAGAAACAATCCCTTTACCTCTACCACCCTAGAAACAACCCTTTACCTCTACCAACCTAGAAACAATCCCTTTACCTCTACCACCCTAGAAACAATCCCTTTACCACCCTAGACACTAGAAACAATCCCTTTACCCCTACCACCTAGACCCTAGAAACAATCCCTTAAACCCTACCACCCTAGAAACAATCCCTTTACCCCTACCACCCTAGACACTAGAAACATTCCCTTAACAAATACCACCCTAGACCCTAGAAACAATCCCTTTACCTCTCTACCACCCTAGAAACAATCCCTTTACCTCTACCACCCTAGACCCTAGAAACAATCCCCCAACCACCCTAGACCCTATAAACAATCCCTTTACCTCTACCACCCTAGACCCTAGAAACAATCCCTTTACCCTACCACCCTAGAAACAATCCCCCTACCACCCTAGACCCTAGAAACAATCCCTTTACCTCTACCACCCTAGAAACAATCCCTTTACCACCCTAGACCCTAGAAACAATCCCTTTATCCCTAGACCCTAGAAACAATCCCTTTATCCCTACCACCCTAGAAACAATCCCTTTACCTCTACCACCCTAGACCCTATAAACAATCCCTTTACCCCTACCACTAGACCCTAGAAACAATCCCTTTACCTCTACCACCCTAGACCCTAGAAACAATCCCTTTACCTCTACCACCCTAGAAACAATCACTTTACCCCTACCACCCTAGACCCTAGAAACAATCCCTTTACCTCTACCACCCTAGAAACAATCCCTTTACCCCTACCACCCTAGAAACAATCACTTAACCTCTACCACCCTAGACCCTAGAAACAATCCCTTTATCCCTACCACCCTAGAAACAACCTTTACCTCTACCACCCTAGACCCTATAAACAATCCCTTTACCCCTACCACCCTAGAAACAATCCCTTTACCCCTACTACCTAGACCCTAGAAACAATCCCTTTACCTCTACCACCCTAGAAACAATCCCTTATCCCCTACCACCCTAGACACTAGTGGATATCAAGGTTGATTCTGGACACGGCCATTCCCTATCAGGTATGTAAGCTAAGGGATGTACCGATTCGTTTTGTAAGTTTCCATTGTGTTAGGGTAGGAGGCCCTAGTGAGAGGTGTGGTGTGGGAAACGTTGGGTTTAGAGCAGAGGACACCTCAGTCAGTCAGAATGAG
The DNA here is from genome assembly GCF_018296145.1 of Oncorhynchus tshawytscha. Classification (NCBI taxonomy): domain Eukaryota; kingdom Metazoa; phylum Chordata; class Actinopteri; order Salmoniformes; family Salmonidae; genus Oncorhynchus; species Oncorhynchus tshawytscha. The sequence goes on along the minus strand of NC_056452.1, from coordinate 28,979,317 downwards.
GTTTTATGCAATCGCACATTCCCCGCCATGGATCTAACAGAAGCCCCTCCAGCCAATTCCTACACTAATTGTTGACAGGGAGTACATTTTGCTTATGGGCCCTTCCCGACAATGCAGAGATAAATAGTAGAACAATAATAATGAGGAATAAATCCACAACGAGTAATGATAACTCGGATATATATACACGGGGGTGCCAGTACCGAGTCCATGTGCATGGGTATGAGGTAATATGTACATACAGTTAGATAAATGTACATAAACAGGTAGCGTATGTGATGAGTTAAAGATGCGAAAACAATGCACTATTGGTTAAAGATGCACAATGCAGAAATCACTCCACCATTTCCTGGTTGGTAAAATTCTAATAGTTCGTCCTAATTTCACTTTATGTGACAAAACAAGCAAGTCTAGTATTGAAAATCATTGTACCAACAAAACCGAAAAGTAAAAGACGCAAAAATGAAACTTGGGAAGCATAGAAATAGTGCACATAGAACAGATCACCTGCTTTTTTAGATTTGATTTCAATGCGAATGACAGATCTATAACTAACATTTCTATGTGAATTTGGTCGGGTCGCATGAAAAGTTATATTTTGCAGCTTTAACAATTGAACTAACTATTTAGTAGTCTTATGGGTTGGGGGTAGAAGCTGTTAGGGTTCCTGTTGGTTCCAAACTTGGTGCATCGGTACCGCTTGCCGTGCGGTAGCAGAGAGAAAAGTCTATGACTTGGGTGGCTGGATTATTTGACAATTTTTAGGGCCTTCCTCTGACACCGCCTGGTATGGAGGTCCTGGATGGCAGGGAGCTCGGCCCCAGTGATGTATACTCACAGCGACTTTGGAGAGCGTGATCGCAAAGTCGTCCGGGAACAGCTGGTGCTCTCATGCATGGTTCAGTGTTGCTAGCCTTAAAGCGAGGATAGAAGGTATTTAGCTCGCCTGGTAGACTTGCGTCACTCGGCAGCTCACGGCTGGGTTTCCTTTGTAATCCGTGATAGTTTGCAAGCCCGTACCACACCCGACAAGCATCAGAGCCGGTGTAGTAGGATTTGATCTTGGTTCTGTATTGACGCTTTGCCTGTTTGATGGTTCGTCAGAGGGCGTAGTGGGATTTTTACAAGCGGCCAAATTAGTGTTCTGCTCCTTGAAAGCGGCAGTTCTAGTCATTAGCTCGGTGCGGATGTTGCCTGTAACCCATGGCTTCTATTTGCGATATGTACGTACGATGCACTTTTTAATGGAGCGGGTGACCGATGTGGTAAACTCCTCAGTGCCATCGGATGAATCCCGGAACATAGTCCAGTCTGTGCTAACAAAACAATAGCTTAGCATCTGCGTCATCTGACCACTTCCGTATTGAGTGCGTCACTGGTACTTCCTCTTTTGAGTTTTTGCTTGTAAACAGGAATCAGGAGGATAGAGTTATGGTCAGATTTGCCAAGTGGAGGACAGGGAGAGCTTTGTATGCGTCTCTGTGTGGAGTAAAGGTGACCTAGAGTTTTTTTCACCTCTAGTTGCACAGGTGACATGCTGGTAGAAATGACATACAACGGATTTCATTTTTCCTGCATTGAAGTTACCGCCTCTCGGTGTGCCTTTTCTTGTTTACTTACGGACCTATACAATTGTGCGGCGCTATTGCAAGCATTGGTTTGTGGTGGTAAATAGACAGCTACGAAAAACACAGAGCCATCTTCTCCTTCTTCAAGTGTCTGGGATTTGGGTCTGGTCCGGGATAATCCATGTGTCTTTCGCCTCTGACTCATTGAGGTAGTCCTGGCCCAAATCGAGGTTAATGATAGCTGTTCTGATGCCCAGAAGCTCTTTGCGGTCATAGGAAACGATGGCGGAAACATTATGTACCAAACAAAGTTACGATCAGTACAAGAAAATATACAAAATAGCACAAATGGTCAGGAGCCTATAAAACTGCCACTATTCCCTCCAGCACCATTCTCTGCAAAGAGTTCTGGAATGTTTCTCCGGCACCATTCTCTGCAAAGAGTTCTGGAATGTTTCTCCGGCACCATTCTCTGCAAAGAGTTCTCGAATGTTTCTCCGGCACCATTCTCTGCAAAGAGTTCTGGAGTGTTTCTCCGGCACCATTCTCTGCAAAGAGTTCTGGAGTGTTTCTCCGGCACCATTCTCTGCAAAGAGTTCTGGAGTGTTTCTCCGGCACCATTCTCTGCAAAGAGTTCTGGAATGTAAACCATTCTTTCGTTCTGGAATGCAATGCAAATCCTTCTCATTTGTTGAAGTGGAAATGTAGAATGCTGTCTGTTGTGGTCCTCTTCAGTTCTGGCAGTTTGGTGAGTGGGTGGACGTGGTGATTGACGACCGGCTGCCAACGAAGGATGGAAAGCTGCTGTTTGTTCACTCAGCCGAGGGCTCTGAGTTCTGGAGCGCCCTGCTGGAGAAGGCCTACGCCAAGTAAGATACAGCACCATAGTACATACATGATTTATGCTAAGATACATGGTTTATGCTAAGATACAGTACTGTAACACATACATGGTTTATGCTAAGATACAGTACTGTAACACATACATGGTTTATGCTAAGATACAGTACTGTAATACATACATGGTTTATGCTAAGATACATGGTTTATGCTAAGATACAGTACTGTAATACATACATGGTTTATGCTAAGATACATGGTTTATGCTAAGATACAGTACTGTAATACATACATGGTTTATGCTAAGACACAGCACCATAATACATACAGTATGTGGTTTATGCTAAGACACAGCACCATAATACATACAGTATGTGGTTTATGCTAAGACACAGCACCATAATACATACAGTATGTGGTTTATGCTAAGACACAGCACCATAATACATACAGTATGTGGTTTATGCTAAGTAAGATACAGTATTAACACAACATATTCAGTACATGGTGTAAACATTGTATGCCACAGAGTTCTCACATTGCCTGTCCGGTGTTACTTGATTCCCATAGGGATTTGCGGATACATTTTGTCACTTGAGTCAAACACTTTCTACTGAACTAACTTCATGTTAGGATAGGCAACCCGAAATATGAATAATTAATGTATGTGTGTTATATTAAACATCGAGGAGGGAGTAAAATGTAGGCAAAGCAATAAACATTTCAGAACAACTACTAGTCCAATAAGACATGGGAGAAATTATGAATTTTTGGCAAAGAGATTTATTTATAGACTAATACACTTGAAACAAATGGCCAAAAATAGCCAAAAGTGCAGATATTACTAGTGCCTCCCCCGCGATCAAACCGCCATAAGAAATTAAATGAAACGCAGCCTAACGTGATCATGGACAGCTGCCTTGGAAGGACACAAATGAAACCTGCTTTCTGCTACTAAGATCAGTGAAATGTAGGCTGAACTGACAACTGAGTGAAGAGCAGAAATCTCAACTTGCTAGCAATGAAGAATTGAGTGTGTGCGCGTTCACGCGAGATTTTCGGCACCTTTCAGATAGAAAGAAAAGAGTTTAAAGAGTTGGCTGTTAAAGTTGCCAGAAAAACGTCTCGGTTTGAAAGGTGTATTGTTTTCTGTCTGTCTGTGTCTCTCTCTCTCTATCTCTCTGTCGCTCAGGGTGAATGGATGCTATGAGTCTGAATATATTGTCTGTCTCTGTCTCAGGGTGAATGGATGCTATGAGTCTGAATGTATTGTCTCTTGTCTCTCTCTCAGGGTGAATGGATGCTATGAGTCTGAATATATTGTCTGTCTCTCTCTCAGGGTGAATGGATGCTATGAGTCTGAATATATTGTCTGTCTCTCTCTCAGGGTGAATGGATGCTATGAGTCTGAATGTATTGTCTGTCTCTCTCTCAGGGTGAATGGATGCTATGAGTCTGAATATATTGTCTGTCTCTCTGTCTCAGGGTGAATGGATGCTATGAGTCTGAATATATTGTCTCTTGTCTCTCTCTCAGGGTGAATGGATGCTATGAGTCTGAATATATTGTCTGTCTCTCTGTCGCTCAGGGTGAATGGATGCTATGAGTCTGAATATATTGTCTCTCTCTCAGGGTGAATGGATGCTGAGTCTGAATATATTGTCTCTCTCTGTCTCAGGGTGAATGGATGCTATGAGTCTGAATATATTGTCTGTCTGTCTCTCTGTCTCAGGGTGAATGGATGCTATGAGTCTGAATATATTGTCTCTTGTCTCTCTCTCAGGGTGAATGGATGCTATGAGTCTGAATATATTGTCTGTCTCTCTGTCGCTCAGGGTGAATGGATGCTATGAGTCTGAATATATTGTCTCTTGTCTCTCTCTCAGGGTGAATGGATGCTATGAGTCTGAATATATTGTCTGTCTGTCTCTCTCTCTCAGGGTGAATGGATGCTATGAGTCTGAATATATTGTCTGTCTGTCTCTGTCTCTCAGGGTGAATGGATGCTATGAGTCTGAATATATTGTCTGTCTGTCTCTGTCTCAGGGTGAATGGATGCTATGAGTCTGAATATATTGTCTCTTGTCTCTGTCTCAGGGTGAATGGATGCTATGAGTCTGAATATATTGTCTGTCTGTCTCTCTCTCAGGGTGAATGGATGCTATGAGTCTGAATATATTGTCTGTCTGTCTGTCTCTCTCTCAGGGTGAATGGATGCTATGAGTCTGAATATATTGTCTGTCTCTGTCTCAGGGTGAATGGATGCTATGAGTCTGAATATATTGTCTGTCTCTCTGTCTCTCTCTCAGGGTGAATGGATGCTATGAGTCTGAATATATTGTCTGTCTCTCTGTCTCAGGGTGAATGGATGCTATGAGTCTGAATATATTGTCTGTCTCTCTGTCTCAGGGTGAATGGATGCTATGAGTCTGAATATATTGTCTCTCTGTCTCTCAGGGTGAATGGATGCTATGAGTCTGAATGTATTGTCTGTCTCTGTCTCTCAGGGTGAATGGATGCTATGAGTCTGAATGTATTGTCTCTTGTCTCTCTCTCAGGGTGAATGGATGCTATGAGTCTGAATATATTGTCTGTCTCTGTCTCTCAGGGTGAATGGATGCTATGAGTCTGAATGTATTGTCTCTTGTCTCTCTCTCAGGGTGAATGGATGCTATGAGTCTGAATGTATTGTCTGTCTCTGTCGCTCAGGGTGAATGGATGCTATGAGTCTGAATATATTGTCTGTCTCTGTCGCTCAGGGTGAATGGATGCTATGAGTCTGAATATATTGTCTGTCTCAGGGTGAATGGATGCTATGAGTCTGAATATATTGTCTGTCTCTATCTCAGGGTGAATGGATGCTATGAGTCTGAATATATTGTCTGTCTGTCTCTCAGGGTGAATGGATGCTATGAGTCTGAATATATTGTCTGTCTGTCTCTGTCTCAGGGTGAATGGATGCTATGAGTCTGAATATATTGTCTGTCTCTCTCTCAGGGTGAATGGATGCTATGAGTCTGAATATATTGTCTGTTGTCTGTCTCTCTCTCAGGGTGAATGGATGCTATGAGTCTGAATATATTGTCTGTCTCTGTCTCAGGGTGAATGGATGCTATGAGTCTGAATATATTGTCTGTCTGTCTGTCTCTCTCTCAGGGTGAATGGATGCTATGAGTCTGAATATATTGTCTGTCTCTGTCTCAGGGTGAATGGATGCTATGAGTCTGAATATATTGTCTGTCTCTGTCTCAGGGTGAATGGATGCTATGAGTCTGAATATATTGTCTGTCTCTGTCTCAGGGTGAATGGATGCTATGAGTCTGAATATATTGTCTGTCTCTGTCTCAGGGTGAATGGATGCTATGAGTCTGAATATATTGTCTCTCTGTCTCTCTCTCAGGGTGAATGGATGCTATGAGTCTGAATATATTGTCTGTCTCTCTGTCTCAGGGTGAATGGATGCTATGAGTCTGAATATATTGTCTGTCTCTCTGTCTCAGGGTGAATGGATGCTATGAGTCTGAATATATTGTCTGTCTCTGTCTCAGGGTGAATGGATGCTATGAGTCTGAATATATTGTCTGTCTCAGGGTGAATGGATGCTATGAGTCTGAATATATTGTCTGTCTCTCTCTCAGGGTGAATGGATGCTATGAGTCTGAATATATTGTCTGTCTCTCTCTCAGGGTGAATGGATGCTATGAGTCTGAATATATTGTCTCTCTGTCTCTGTCTCAGGGTGAATGGATGCTATGAGTCTGAATATATTGTCTGTCTCTGTCTCAGGGTGAATGGATGCTATGAGTCTGAATATATTGTCTCTCTGTCTCTGTCTCAGGGTGAATGGATGCTATGAGGCTCTGTCAGGTGGCTCCACCACTGAGGGCTTTGAGGACTTCACAGGAGGGATAGCAGAGAACTATGACCTGAAGAAGGCTCCCTCCGACCTGTTCCAGATCATCAGGAAAGCCCTGGCCTCTGGAGCTCTGCTGGGCTGCTCCATCGACGTGTGTACAACTTCAGAATATAACATTTATATTACTATTATCATCATCCAGTTTGGAAGGTTTCAGGTTTAATTTGCCGTGTGTAATGAAAACATGATTGTGATATGTAGTTGTTTTACGGGATAAGAGCATCTTCTATAAAAACATAATGGAGACTGTTACATGCAGTGAAGGACATGATAATATCTAAGATTTGGTTTTAATAGCATGATACTTGGGGCAGGGGGGTTCTTCACTGCACTGTGCCACGAAACATAAGTCGCTCTGGATAAAAACATCTGTCACCTTTTAAATGCAGTAAACATTTGGGGTGGTTTCCTGGGCACAGATTAAGCCTAATCCTAGACTAAAAAGCAAGCTGAATGAACTGTGTCCGTGGATAATTATTTTAGTGCAGGTGCTGTTTGGTTGTGATATTGTCAGGGTTTTTTCCATGGTGTGCTTATGATTTAGTACGGTTCTGTTCCCTGTCTCTCCAGATCACCAGTCAAGCAGACTCAGAGGCTGTCACCTATCAGAAGCTGGTGAAAGGACACGCCTACTCTCTGACCGGGGCTATGGAGGTAACGTTAGACAGACTCAATATTTCATACAGCACGGGTTCCCTGACTGGAGGGCAGAATTTGGCCCGCTGTTGGTTTCATTTGGCCCCCATGTTTTCGGAGCAACCCCCAACACAAAAAAAGATGGTAAAACACGAGGAAATGTAATTTTAATGTAAGAAATCCGCTCCCAAGTATTCCAACGCATAATAGAGAGAGACCTTTGATCATATACAAATGTAAGCAAGGTTTGAAACAACATCGTCCATCGGCTGAATCTAGTTGACGATCCCTGTCATACAGTATATCCACAAAGTCCAAGCCTGGTCGCAGGTCTGTTTGTGCTTTATAGACAACTTTTATGTATGATGTATGCATTAATGTTGAGTGTGTCATGTGTCTATGTTGCATACAGCAGTACTGTGTGACTGACACAAGTTAATCCTATCATATTGACAACGACCATATATATATATATGAGTTGGCTATACAACACCAACAGATCCAGCCTATCAAAGTTCCTCATAGTATATGACAGTAGTTGCCAACCGATCGATCGTGATCTACTGGTTGTTGTTCAATGCATTACGAGTCTATCACCAAACATTTCTGTTGAAAATTCAAGGATAAAAGCACTTTTTTTGGTTGCGCTGTTGACCTCCGGTGCATTTGATTCAGAAGTCCTGCGCACCGGATAGGCAAAATTTTGAACCATTCTATTTGTCTGAAAAGACAAACTCCGGCTTACCCGGCGGACCGGGAGATCTGTGGGTAAATCGAGTGCGCCTACTGCGCTGGCCAATCAGATAGCTCAAATCACTGTGCGAACAGAGCTTCGACGGACACCGCAAAGTTTGATACTAACCTACGTAAAATGGACTAACTTAAAGCGATAACCACAGAGAAACTGCCAAAGAGCTGCTTTTTGACTGAGTTCATGTTTCTGTTTTTATTCAGCACGAAATATAAAAGCTCTTCTCCGTAATTCCACTCGCGCTGCAGCTGCAATGAATGAGTAGCCGATTATATCGATAGCTCTGCGTTTTAATTATTATTAGCAGCTCGTCGTATCGATGAATATTTTACATTCTCTGTTCATAGGAACAACATTTAATTTGTTCATGAGGCAGATGCGACTCGTTACGCCACCAGGTGGAAGACTGGCCCCTCTGATCAGTCTCACCGGAGGAAAGGAAGGCGAGAGCGAGCAGGGACTGTGAGAGGCGGACCTTCTGCAGCTCTCTCCCTCCCCCCGCTGAGACTAATGCCGTGTTCAAATCAACTGGGAAGTCGTAATCTCCGACTTCCGAATTCAAGGCGTTCCAGACAACTGGGAACTCGGGGGAAAAAAACGAGATCTGGCATATCGCCAATATGCTGTGATAATGTATTAGACCAGGCATATAGACAATATGCTGTGATAATGTATTAGACCAGGCATATAGACAATATGCTGTGATAATGTATTAGACCAGGCATATAGCCAATATGATGTGATAATGTATTAGACCAGGCATATAGCCAATATGATGTGATAATGTATTAGACCAGGCATATAGACAATATGCTGTGATAATGTATTAGACCAGGCATATAGCCAATATGATGTGATAATGTATTAGACCAGGCATATAGCCAATATGCTGTGATAATGTATTAGACCAGGCATATAGCCAATATGATGTGATAATGTATTAGACCAGGCATATAGCCAATATGATGTGATAATGTATTAGACCAGGCATATAGCCAATATGATGTGATAAGGTATTAGACCAGGCATATAGCCAATATGCTGTGATAATGTATTAGAACAGGCATATAGCCAATATGCTGTGATAATGTATTAGACCAGGCATATAGCCATTATGATTTGATAATGTTTTAGACCAGGCATATAGCCAATATGATTTGATAATGTATTAGACCAGGCATATAGCCAATATGCTGTGATAATGTATTAGACCAGGCATATAGCCATTATGATTTGATAATGTATTAGACCAGGCATATAGCCAATATGATTTGATAATGTATTAGACCAGGGCATATAGCCAATATGCTGTGATAATGTATTAGACCAGGCATATAGCCATTATGATTTGATAATGTATTAGGGCTACTGCACACCTCATTCATACATAACTGTTTTTATTCTGTTAATTTTACAAATCTGAGCGGTAGATCTGAACTTTCTTTTTGACTGCGAAAGTTGATCTTGACTCAGAAATTGTTGGTGACGACAATGTATGAGATCTGTCTGAACCCAAAGCAGGACCTAACTACTGTATGATGACCTTACTAAACCAGGTGAACTACCGTGGCCGCAAGGAGAAGCTGGTCAGAGTGCGTAACCCTGGGGAACAGTGGAGTGGACTGGGGCCTGGAGTGACAAGTAAGAGAGAACCTCAGAGTAGTGGGTGGGTTCAATTCAAACTGGGTGGGTTCAATTCAAACTGGGTGGGTTCAATTCAAACTGGGTGGGTTCAATTCCAGTTCAGTTCATTTAGGAAGTCAACTGAGAAATGTTATTGGAATTTCAACTTGCTTTCTGAATTGAATCAACACTGATGGTTACCACACACTTGTTAAAAGAAACTGTTTTTTCTCTCTGTCTCTTTTTCTCTCTCTCTCTCTCTCTCTAGCTCCTCGGAGTGGAACAGCGTTGATTTTTCTGAGCGTGACGTTAGAAAGCAGACGATGGAGAGTTCTGGTAAAGTGTTTTCTCCAGCACTCAACGGGCCAGCCCATAATTATATCCCAAGGATCTGTTATTTTAATTATTTATTTTCTTATTTTAGCTCCCTTACGGCCACTTAAGCAACACGTTATAATCTCATTATCCCAAGTATCTCTTATGATTAAAGTTGTGTGGGTCTAAGCCAAGGTGTGCCTGGGTTTAACCGTGTGAGTCGTGTCATGGCTTGTGTCTGATCAAATTACCTGTGTTGCTTTTTATTGTTAAATGTGTATATATATATATATATATATATTTTTTTTACAGACAGACAAATCAGGTTATTGCTTGGAGAATATTGGACTGGCAAATGTCATTTCTGCTTTGTGGTGTTTTTGTGATCTGTTCCACCTGTGTTCTGTTCCACAGGTTGGTTTTCACAGTCTGTGTTAATACTGTATATATAATATAACGGCCATTTATCTAATGTGTCCCCAGGCTATTGAGCACAGAGGCCTCAGTGGGAGTGACTAAAGAATTCTACCTTGGAATTCTGTGGTCACTCCCAATTTACTGAGGAAAGTATTTGTCATCGTTTCATTTTAGCGAATCACGCGACTCCCAAGGCGATGCTACAAATAGAGGCGAGACCCAACATGTATGGGGGAAGATGATTGGTTGGTAGATGAAGCTGATTGAGACAGCTGGGAGTTTCTCCCTGTCTTTGTCTGTTTGCTAACGAACGCCAAGTTTCAAATGTAAATACCACTGAATTCCTTACTTCCGAGCTCTTTCCCATCAACGTTGCAGATAACAGAGTAGCAATAGCATATATGATGTGTGTGTGTGGGATGTACGTTATATGTAGTTTGACCCGTTGGTCCACCAGGCTCTTTGTACATCAAATCAAATGTATTTATATAGCCCTTCTTACATCAGCTGATATTTCAAAGTGCTGTACAGAAATCCAGACTAAAACCCCAAACAGCAAGCAATGCAGGTGTAGAAGCACAGAGAGGCGGACGTTTCTGGGAATGAGATACTTTTATCGAAAGCAACTTACATTGATTTTTTATTTATTTGACCTTTACCTAGGCAAGCAGTTAAGGACAAATTCTTAACAGAATTTGTCAGTTCGGGGATTTGAGCTTGTAACCTTCTGGTTGCAAGTCCAATGCTCTAACCACTAGGCTACCTTGCCGCCCCATTGGAATCAAACCCACTATCCTGGCCTTACAAGTGCCGTGCTTGACCAACCAAGCTTGATTTGTGTGTTAAAGAATAATAGTTTACCGACTTGGTCTTTACAGGATGTCTTTCTCTGACTTACATGTCTTTACAGGATGTCCTTCTCTGACTTAGTGTCTTTACAGGATGTCCTTCTGACTGACTTGGTGTCTTTACAGGATGTCCTTCTCTGACTTCGTGTCTTTACAGGATGTCCTTCTCTGACTTGGTGTTGCTTCGTGTCTTTACAGGATGTCCTTCTCTGACTTGGTCTTTATTGCTTCGTGTCTTTACAGGATGTCCTTCTGACTTGGTATTGACTTGGATGTCCTTCTCTGACTTCGTGTCTTTACAGGATGTCCTTCTCTGACTTGGTGTTGCTTCGTGTCTTTACAGGATGTCCTTCTCTGACTTGGTGTTGCTTCGTGTCTTTACAGGATGTCCTTCTCTGACTTGGTATTGCTACGTGTCTTTACAGGATGTCCTTCTCTGACTTCGTGTCTTTACAGGATGTCCTTCTCTGATGTCTTACACAATGTCCTTCTCTGTGTTGCTACGTGTCTTTACAGGATGTCCTTCTCTGACTTACAGGATGTCCTTCTCTCTTTGTCTTTACAGGATGTCCTTCTCTGACTTGGTGTTGCTTCGTGTCTTTACAGGATGTCCTTCTCTGACTTGGTGTTGCTTCGTGTCTTTACAGGATGTCCTTCTGATGTGACTTGGTGTTTGTGTCTTTACAGGATTCTCTGACTTGGTGTTGCTACGTGTCTTTACAGGATGTCCTTTCTCTGACTTGGTGTTGGTGTCTTTACAGGATGTCCTTCTCTG